>NC_064284.1:2494054-2690387 GCF_019186545.1 Solanum stenotomum | reverse complement strand
GTTATATAGTGTATTTCACTAAATTTAGTGATGCATGATGCGAAAAATAATTTTCAATATTTTTTTCCATAGTGTCATGGTAGGTATTCAACTAAAGCTACTGCTACAACACGTCGAAGAAGAAGCGTTATATTTTTTTAATTATATATTTTATGGGTAATAATATATCTATCCCAAATCATAGAAATTTTGTAATTTTGTTGACTCGATATAATTAATTTAAAGATACATTTTTTGGTTTATATATATGTATATATATATATAAAATCGGAGTTGAAATTGGATATGCAAACTTGGTAGATTGAAGATAGTTATTTTGATTTTTGTTTTAAAAAACTTCACAAGAACACACTTCTTCATAACTTTCATTATGTATTTGTCAATTTGTCTTTGAAAACATTTTTTTGGGTTGATGTTCTATCATAAATAACATATTTACCTTATACAAGGCAAGAGTAAGATTTGCATACATTTATCTTTTCCAGATCTTATTTGTAGAATCACATTGAATATGTTGTTATTGTTGAAAGAGCAATTTAAGAGGAAGAAGAAAAAGAACAATATATCTGAAAAATTCACAAGTGAAATTAAGGATAAAATATATACAGACCTTATCTATACACAAGAATAGAGACATTTGCCTATAAATATAAAATCTTATTTTATTTCAAAATTAATTATTTAAAATTATAATCACACTACTAATCAATCGACCGCTTTTACGAAAAAATAAATAAATTAAAAATCGATCGTAGGAAGAAAGAACAAAGATTTATGTAAATTTCTGAAGAATTAAGAGAAATTACCGAAAGACCCACGCCGAGGTTTCCACAGCATCAACTTGCCTAAATTCCTTACTCTGAGTAGGGTTGCAGCAGATAAAAGCCACCATTCCTATGGTATTTCTTCTCTTCGCAGCCCTTAAATACAAAGCCCTCACTTTTTTCACTTCCAATCTATCGATCTTTCACTCGATTCGCTCTATATCTCAACAATCTCCGCTCTGCAACAATGGGGGCTTCACTTCCTCCAAAAGAGGCCAACCTCTTCAAACTCATAGTTGTAAGTCTTCAATTCTATTTCCTATCTTCTACTTCAATCGATGCTTTCTTCACCGTGAATTGTTTTCACTTGAATTTTATTGGTCGCATCTAATATTTTTTTTCCGTTTATGTTGATTTAGCCCTAGAATTCATGACAATTACTTTCACTGAATTGGATGTCTGATTGAATGTTACTGTAATCCTTACTTAGCTTTGCGAATTTAAACTAAAGATTGTGACTTTTTCAAGATCCCGTGGCGGTGGAGACATAATTTATTTGTTCTGTCAGGATGGAACATCATACATGTGTATTACATTATTCATGTCAAGTGTCTGTTTTTAATGAGTGGCCGACTGAATAATGTTGTTATCATCAAGAACTGATTTTTTTGGATTTGTTTATTAATGCAAGTGCTTTTTTACTCATCTGCCCATTTACACAAGCGTCAGTCTTTTTATTAGTTTTGAGTTAATTGGATAGCATTCCCTTTCTGGATCTTTGTTAAGGGCGACTCTTTATCCTATCTGATCATGTGAAGTGGAGAAGATCATGATTACAGACCGGCAGTAACACTTCCGCAGAAATGTTTTGAATAGTTTTATTTCATAGCATTTGTGGTAATTGATAATTGTTTCCTTCAGTCTTCAATTTAGCATCCTGAATCATTCAAGTAATGGTTGTGAAGTGGCAGGAGTCCTTGCTGGATTTAACTACCAAGTCACATAAACAAGATTTTCCTTTCCTAGCATGTAGTTCATGGGGCAAAAATATGTTATTTTCTTTTAGTAGATTGACATATTGTTATCTGACTTGTATTGACATTGTTTAGATGACTGCATAAGACAATTAAGTTAATTTTATTTGCGAGTGTATGTCCTCATTCTGACTATCCATGACTTGATATGAAGATATGGTCTGACTTTATCTTTAATCCATTTCTGGCATTGTTAGTTGTTGAAGACATGGTTAATTTAATACCCTATTCCTCAATTCCTGCAGAAATCTTACGAGACTAAGCAGTATAAGAAAGGAGTAAAAGCTGCTGATACGATTCTCAAGAAATTTCCTAATCATGGAGGTAAGTCCAATTTTATTGCAGCATATCAAAAATGGAATTTAAAAATAAAGCATTGGTTCCTTTTGACGGTACCACTAGACAGGAACATCAGTTTGTTCATTTTAAAATTCTTTGATACATCTATATGCATGAATTCAACTCTATAGCCATTTCTACCATGTTAGATTCAAATAGTTAACTAGCTTCACTCATTCAAGCATCTAACTTATTCTCTCAGTGGTATATGCCAGAAGGCAGTAGGACATAAGTTTCCATCCGAGCAACAAGCTTTTTGCTACCAAAGTTAACTGGAGGCATATTTCTAGTCGGTGCTGTGTACTCTCCTTTTTGTTGCTCCCAATATTATGAGGGATGGAGAAACAAACACATGCGCCAAATATTTAGGTGTTTTTAGACCTTGTCTGGTTTTATTAAGTAGCAGTGATCGATGAAGTTGTCCTTCGGGTACATCCAATAAAATTGCACTGTAGATGCTGACACCAACTACAGTGGTTTCACTGTGCTCCTGCTTACACCTTAAATAAGTCTGAGGATGTCTAAGTTAAAATAGTATCCATGAATTCAAGGGTAGAGCTATCTTGGAGAAAGGGGGTTCAATTCACTAAAATTATGAAAAATTATTTTTGGGGTTACATATAAGCTGCTTCGACATAAGGAAAAATTCCAGTAGAAGTGGTAAAGGAGGTAAGAATTTCTCACATGTTCAAATCCCTCACCACAACTATCGCCACTGCCCCTGTTATTGGAGCTGCCTTGGACAGGTGCACCACCAATACCGCCTGCGACGATGTTGAAAATCTTGGCATGTGGCTGTTGTCTGGGGATCAATATCGAACTCGAGGGCTTCACCTTTGACTAAGTTGGGTAAGCCTTTAGATTTGATACCAGATTGGTGACAACCATCATTAGGAGCAATGAAACTGAAACTTTTGGCACTGAACCACCTCACTGTACCCTCGATCCTAATTCCCTGTTCACTCTCCAATGCCATTGTTGTCTCCCATAGAACCTAAAGACCATGTCAAAACCATAATTTATTTTTCCTCCCCTGATATTAACTGGTTTTGTCTCATTTGAGACACACTTGAGAGCTGAATCTCAGGGTAGGACTAGGGTAGGTGCTTCCCCTAACTTAGGCCGTGCTTCAGTGTAGGAAAGGTATTAAGGTATGTCCCCATTGAAATAAGTTGTATTGTTAATAGAGGAATACTAAAAAAATAAACACATGGAAAAGAGATATGTTAATTGTTAAGGACAATCAGTATGTATGAAGTTGTTTTTTTATTGCATTTACATATATGTTCCTACTTTTGCTTCATTGCATTTTTTAGAACTAAAGCCCACATGTTAATTGCGCTTTGCTGTTAAAAGTCCCGATAGACACATGAGCATTTTTTCACGCTTTTCGCCTTGATAACACTGACATTATCATCAACGTGGCTTTTGACGATGCAGTAACTGATGTACGGGCTATCAATAAGATACCCACATTCTTTGTTGATTGCCATTTTTTTCTGCGGATGCTGATGCTATTGTTTACTTCGTTTTGTGGTTACCAGAAACATTGTCAATGAAAGGATTAACATTGAATTGTATGGACCGGAAGTCAGAAGCATATGAACTTGTCCGGCTTGGATTGAAGGTGTAGTTTTCCTCTTCTTTTTTTTTCATTTTTGGAATTAAAAGCACGTAGTGCTTTAGATTGGATTCCCTTATTTTGATAAGGGCTTTAGTTTGGATTCTTATTTGTGATGTATTGGAATTAATTGTCTTCCTCTCTTTGCAGAATGACCTTAAGAGCCATGTTTGTTGGCATGTTTATGGTCTCCTATACCGGTCTGATAGAGAGTACCGAGAAGCAATTAAATGCTATCGAAATGCCCTCAGGATTGATCCTGACAATATTGAGATATTACGAGACCTATCCCTTCTACAGGTGGGACTCTTCTGGTCTTCTTTGTACCAAATATTTCAGTTTTTGTTCGTCTTTCTTTCTTTCTGACCATTTGTGCACTTCAGCTAGTCTCCTCTTCTAATCTTCTCCCTATTTGGTAGTATTAGTTAGTAATTCAGGTAGTATCTTATCCTCTGATCTTTACTAGTACCTGTCACTTTTTTTGCTGTGTACTTCTTGTTATTTTGCTGTCGTTATTTTCTTTTCATTCTTGCTTTGATTACTCTTCTTTCGATCCACGGGTTCTACCGGAAACAACCTCTCTATTCCATAAAGGTAGGGGTAAGGTCTGCGTAGACTGTAGAGCCTCCCCAGACCCCTTTTGTGAGATTAATCTGGGTATGATGTTGTTGTGTGCACTTCAATTATCTTTCTTTCCCCCCTTTGGCTCGGCTCATCAAACCTAAAGCCTCATTGAAGTGTTTTCTAGTGTTCAATGTTATGTGCTTATGCTCTTCCCAGTTGTGTTCCTTGAGGAGTTCTTTACTCCACAAATAGTATAGTAAGCAGATTGGATAGGAAGTTATTGTATTTAGAAGAGGGCGGACAAGAAGTTCATCATATATAGTTATGATTTTTGCCATTTGATACTTAGTTTCATTTTAAAGTGCCTTGTGAAAAAAATGTTTTTGGAAG
This sequence comes from Solanum stenotomum, assembly GCF_019186545.1. Classification (NCBI taxonomy): domain Eukaryota; kingdom Viridiplantae; phylum Streptophyta; class Magnoliopsida; order Solanales; family Solanaceae; genus Solanum; species Solanum stenotomum. Next base: position 2,685,675 of record NC_064284.1, on the reverse strand, counting down.
TGTAGACCGTTTGTATTTTATTCTTTCTTTCANAGAGGGCGGACAAGAAGTTCATCATATATAGTTATGATTTTTGCCATTCTTTTTCCGTTGATACTTAGTTTCATTTTAAAGTGCCTTGTGAAAAAAATGTTTTTGGAAGTGCAGACCGTTTGTATTTTTTTCTTTCTTTCATTAATGCGAGTGTTATTTTTGAAGTCTTATACAGTGTTGATTTCCATGCCTTCTCTTGTTGATCCAAGTGCAGTTTGACTTTTGACATGTACTTATGCTCATATAATTATGTCCATAGAATTTCAACAATTCATTGTGTGCTCTTTGATGTGGCATATCTGTAGTCATCTTCTTCAGTTGGGTTCTTAAGACAGTGTTATTACACGGAGCTGCTGATTTCACAGAAACATGTAGATGTGCACGTCTGGCCCATACCAATTGCATATTCTGTTTTAATATGTGCTTCAATGAATTGCTCTGACTACCTTTTCACATTCATTGTGAAGTTCATCTATCCTGCTCCGTCCAATTTATGCATTGATTTGTGTTTTCTTACAGGCACAAATGCGCGACTTGGAAGGTTTTGTTGAAACAAGACAGCAATTGCTCACTCTAAAACCAAATCATCGTATGAACTGGATTGGCTTTGCCGTTGCTCATCATTTAAACTCAAAGTATGCGTCGCTTCTAGTATGGTAGAGATATCTACTTTGTTTTGCTGACCTCTTTGAGGACTGCTGCATTATATGTTTTTTCTGATGTTAAAACATCCATGTGGGGGAATAATATCAGCACCTAAATTCACCTGATTGAAATTTTACAGCTGACTTTCTCTACTAATCGGTATCAACTACCAAGGAGGTAGCAAAAGACTGAAAAAATGCGGACTTGTCTCAACACATGATGGAGTCCAAGTCCAATACTATCTCCATTTACATTTTCAATGCTTCTCCTTCACCAAATATAAAATTTGAAAACATTTGACTTTACAAAACTGACATTCCCTTTTCTTATCTAAAAACAGGAAATTGGCAGTTGGTCGACTTTCTTAGTTCCTTTACTCTTTTAATTTCATTTCTCTTGTTAGATTCCACCAATAGCACCTCTTTTGAGTTTATGTGTGGACAGGATTTAGGTTGCTTAAGTGGGTGAGTTGATATCAAGTCTTATTCAGTATTTAGCTAATTTGTTTCAGTAGAAAAAAGAAAATTACTCTTAGATAACTGAAGCATGAAGGTGCCGGAGATGTTTTATCACTATGTTGTACTGTTTGAGTCTTTCTTATCACTATTGACATGGATTTCTATGTTGTTGAAAAACAATAAGATAAATCAGAAGGGCCAAGAAATCAAAAGTCAGCATAACGCTTGAAGTTTGATATAACCAGTGGCGTGAATGTGTTGCATCTTCAGAACTTATACTTTGTAGTGTTAAGAAAAAGTTCAGCATTTTCATTATTGTTACTTCAGTGGGTTTCCTTTGCCTGAAGTTTCTAAGTTGTTTAGGTATTATCATTCATGGGGGTAATGGGTACTCTTGTTGTTGCTGCTAAGTGCTTATCATCGTTTATTTCACAAATATTTGTGCCCTTGAGATTCGTCATCATTCAGTTCTATTATCTAATCCGTGGATGTTGAGGTAGTTCCCTTTGTTGTTTGTTAGTGGATCAAAAGCTGTTGATATCCTTGAGGCATATGAAGGGACTCTTGATGATGATTACCCTCCAGAGAATGAACGTTGTGAACATGGGGAGATGCTCCTGTACAAGGTAACTGTCACTGCTAGGAAGAGGGTATTACTTTTGTTTAAGATTTTATCTTTATCTGAGGGACTGTGTTTGGTAGCAGCCAAGACACTTGTGCAAATACCAATCTGCTTTAGCTTGGTACTGTTAAGGTTTTGCACTTTCAGGCTTGAAAATTCCCAAAGTTCACTTATTTGCACTTCCCCTTTTTCAGAAATTAAATTTAGTATGAGAGTGGTTTTTCAAGCTGGAAAAGTATACATTGCAGTTGAAATTGTCATAAAAAAAGAGAGTATACATTGCAGTTGATTTAGCTCCATATTCAGAAAGTTGTCTATCAGTGAAGTGTAGTCCACAGTTGCACACGTAAAAAGTGACTGGTCCAATCTGTTGTAGTGTTTCTGATCAATACTATTCGAGATAACCTGAAATTGCTGCTTAGGATAGCTACAGCATTGTGTTATAGTCAAGCCTAATACTTAAGTTGCTTTATATCTGGATAGGAAATTTAGGATGCTCATGAGTTATCAGAAAACATTTTGCTTCTGTAGTCGCTGGTCATCCTTAGCTAACAATTTAACATAGATTTTTTTTTTTGGGGGAGGGGGGGGAGGTTCTCGTACTAACTTGGTGGTGTTTCTTTTGATGAAATGTACTATTTGATGGTGTTCACTTGGCATTGTTGATTGTGGAGATTTTAGATATGAATTGCCTCTTTAGGATGCTGCTGCTTAATTCTGCAACTTCGGTGTCATGTGCTTTTGACTATTTCAGATCTCTTTATTAGAGGAATGTGGATTTCCTGAGAGGGCTCTTGAAGAATTACGCAAGAAGGAGTCGAAGATGGTACACATAATTTAGTGCCATGAAATTGTTTTCAAATTAGGAATGGGTATTGACTAATATTATGCCACCTCAGGTTGACAAATTGGACTATAAGGAGCAAGAAGCTTTACTTATTTTGAAGCTTGGCCGCTTTGAGGAAGGTGAAAAGTTGTTCAGAGTGCTTCTCACCATGAATCCTGATAATTACAGGTACATAATTATCTAATTTGTTTGTTTGAACTTTGCTGTAACTTATGGTAGATGCCTTCATGTAATAAAATCAGTGTCATCAGGTGAGACTATACCTAAATCATTTCTATTTGTGTAAATCTTTCTTTTCGAAATCAGGTGTTCGTCACAAGATTAGTATCACATGTTGTTCTCCTGAGGCATTTCCCCCCAATATTTATGCCAAGTACAAAATGGAATTCTAAATTCAGGTTTCTGTTGTTTGGTACACTGTTTTGGAACATCAGAAAGAAACTGATTAGTGATAAATATGTAGCTTTTGTCTTTAGCTGCGTCCTTTCAAAATGTTTGTCTGTGTGTTTATTTAGTCCCTTCTGTTTTGGCCATTTTCTTTTTGAAAAAGAAATACACACACATGCAACTTCAAGTCTCCCAACTTCTTAATTAGTTGTTTTTTTTCCGTAATATCTGTTTTTCTGTGTTTGCGAAGTGGACCAAATTAAGCAAAATAACCTAAAAAAGTATTATTCACCTCATGATTCAGGGTCCTGGTTAAGTGTTCTTCCTGTTTTTTATTAGGTAAATAATTTTATCAAGAAGATGGGAAAATTCTTGTATGCCAAAAAGCTATGTTGCCACGGACTCTTCAAAAATGTCAAGGGGTGCGTGTCGGATTCGCCAAAAGTAGTGTGCTTTTGGAGAATCCGACATGGGTGCGGCATAGAAAGTGGAGAGTCCGCGCTACTTAGCCAAAAAGTAGAGAACCTAGTACAACAAATGATTTTCCACAAAAGGCAAACTTCTATACAAGTTCCCTCATGGGTGCACCAAAAAGAAACAAGGGATAAGAGGCGACCTCAATTGTACGAGTCTTTCTCTATCCCTCAAAAAACTCTCCAATTTTTGTCTCCATACTACTCATATGAGTGCTTGGGGGCATAATTTTAAAGGTTTTGGCAACGAATAGGAACTTTCGTTAGGTGGGATATAGGTATTTTCTGTTATCTAAGGTCTAAAATGAATCATCATAGCTCGTATGTGTTAGGTACAAGGTAAGCAAGAGAAAGGGGAAGCTAGTTTGAAATTTCTTTTGTGCCTGTTTGGTTTATATTACTCAGTTGAGTCAATGAAAGGAATCAATATTAGGTTGGATTGGCTTATGAAATCGTTCTTTTAATTTTACATGGATTCTCTTCATCTCCCACTTTCCGCACACCTAATTCGGGTATTATGTGCTGGTTTCTAATAATTGGAGGCATGCATTTTTGCTTATTATGTTGCTAGACTCTATTTTACTTGAACAACATGACATTTAGCTTGCCTTTACTCTTAAGTTGAAGAAGTAACTATTTCCCGTGATTTTTTCTGTATAACTTTCAGATACTATGATGGTTTACAAAGATGTTTGGGATTGTATTCTGAAAAGGGGCAATATACCGCTGATGAAATTGATAGACTAGAAAATTTGTACAGAGTACTTGCCCATCAGTATAGTAGATCATCTGCTGTAAAGGTAATTGACTTTATCCTTTCTCAAAAAAATGATCTCCCGTTGATGGCTTGTGCTAGCCTCTATGTCACGTTTTTCTTTGTTTTCTCAACATGATTGAGAAAACAAAGAGAAACGTGCTAAGCATTATACATTTAATGTTTACCAGCAACGTTCTGTTGATATTCTAATGTTGCAACAACAGGCTTAGCATTTTGTTATATGTCCTAAACATTACGTTTTTCTGAATAGTATAGTTTGTCACACGCAATCGAAGAACTTAAGACGAGGGGGCATTCCTGGTGAAGAGTTTCCAACCTGGTCTTCTTTGGAGATTTTAGTTCTACTTCTGTTACATGGCTCCTCACTTTCAAATGTTATATTCCTTGAAGTCAGGGTGTTTATATATTTTAAAAAAGAAAAAGACCTAAGGCTTGTGCTCTATCTCTACATTTTACCATGGAAATGGAGGACTCCAGTTCTCTTGTACAGTATGAAGACCACAGAAGGTGCTTTAGTTTCATGACAATAAATGCCAACCTCTTCTATGGCAATACTTCCTCATCTCGGGTTCGAGTACCCCTGGTACGAAGTCGCTGTTGTTAGTGAGCTCTTTACCCCCCAATGTGGGACTTCCTAGCGCAAATTTGGATTTAGTCGGGTTCCTATGTGGGTACCGGACACCGGGTGGGAAAACAAAAAAAATATACTTCCTCATCTGTATTTGTTCATTTATATTCAGGAAGTTGTGACTTAAGCATCTACTTTGAAGAAACTGCTGTGTATACTTAGTGATGTCAAGTAATCAAAGATCATGTTCTTCCCCTTCAAATTCTCTCTTTTCCTTTCTTCCCAAAGCACCTAAATAAGTGCTAGTGGTATGTGTCATTCCCTCGACTGTCTCAGGCATTGCCCATTGTTCTCCAACCAAAGTCAGGACTGTCCACCTTAACTGACTGGCCATCTTGTAGTAAACTAGTAAAATGGTTCAGGTCTTCACCGGAACAATGGCACAGCTAATAAATTTTCCTTTCCTCAAATTCTCAGCCATTAATGTTTCTTCCTAAGCTGCCAACCACGTAAAGAAGCAAACCTCTTCCTGTGTCCCTTTCGGCATCCACACTGATAGGTATTGAAATCCAGAATCCTCCTTCTTCAATAGCCTGTTGTAGAAGGACGTGATTGAAGAAATCCAAAATCCAGGATCCTCCCTCTTCAATAGCCTGCTGTAGAAGGACATCACTGAGAACAACCCGTGTCCCCTCTCTTTCCACTTGCATAAATCCTGTTTCAGTTAGGTGATGTTCTTTCTGTAAGTACCACCTCCATCAGTCTCTGTAGTTCCCTTACCTCCCGTCCGTCTGGTAAACTTCTCCTGGATTTAAGTCCCATACTTGTCCCTCCATCAGTCTTTGTTACCCATAGAATGTATCAGGCTGTTTTGTCTTGTAATTTTTATGACTTGCATGTGCACATTTGTTGTTATTCTACCCCTTTGTTTGATAAAAGTGACATTTTATTATCAATCTAGACCTTTCATAATCTGTGTGTGACTGAGAGCCATAAATGAGGTTCTTGTGTAGTAGCCCCGGGATTTGATCCAGTGCTGAGTAGTGGTAAGTGCGCAGTACGATGTGTGGGTAGGGGCACATCACAGGCTCAAACCTTTCTGCAGACAAAAATGAGGTATTTAAGCGGAAAAGGGTGTAGTGGGCTCATTGTGCCACTGGCCTTGGAGATTACTCAGATGTTCAAAGAAATGAAGTTCTTGTGGTTTAGTAGCCAAAAACATTCTTCTTTGTTTGTTATGGAGAAGTCTTTATCCCATTTTTTTGATGTAGGAAAGGGATGTTCTTTCAGTAGGCATAATAGACTTCTTTGTTTGTTTCTTTGTCTTATTCTTCTGTTTCCTTTTTCCATGTTCTTTTGCAGAGAATTCCACTTGATTTTCTCCAAGATGAGAAGTTTCGAGAAGCTGCAGATAATTATATTCGACCTCTTCTGACAAAAGTATTTATTCTTGCCACTCCGTTAGGTTTCCTTGGTCTTAGAGCTGAGCTGATACTTTATTTACTGATGCATATGTAGGGGGTTCCTTCTTTGTTTTCTGATCTTTATCCACTGTATGATCATCCTGGCAAGGTTAGTGCAGATGCTCCTTGATGTGCTTTGACTTAAAGAGTATTGCATAATTATTATAGCCTGTTTATTTTTTTTGATTGATTTCTGGTTCTCTTAATCTCTTACAGGCCGATATTCTAGGGGAATTTGTTTTGAAGCTTGAACAATCACTTAAGAGTACTGGTGGATACCCTGGGAGGTATACATTCGCCTAATTTTTTGGTCTATGTTGCACTATGGCATGTTTCTTGATTCTAATGAAGGATTAACTAAATTGCTGTACTAACCTTATTTAACCACTTCTACCTGAACTGAGTTAATTTTTACTTGTTATTCTTGGTAACGTTTCATGTCAGTAAGAAGCTTCTCTATTTGTACTATCTCATCCTTTCTGAACCACCTCGAGGGCTTGACACTTCACAGTCTCTGATGAGTATTTTGAGTCAAGAATTAGACCTGTTTTGAGGAAGTTCCTGGGATTAGCAACTAAGTGTTGTGCAAATTTGGAAGGTAGTTCGGTGTTTCCGAAGAAATTTCTATCTATGAACCGAACAAAAAGATACTTAAATATAATTTTGAGATCACAGTGTTTCTTAATAATTTTACCAGTTTCTATTTCTTTTCTGGAAACTATTTTTTGAGAAGGTTTCCAGAAACTATTTTAGCAGAACTTATTTTCCTTTGCTTTGGTAACCTTTATAAATGCATGTTATATTGAGAGTGTGAAAGAGCAGACAGGATGTTAATAGTTAGTGACATATGGTCATGTGGTGTAGGGTTTCACTGTTTTTGAAAGATCACATTATATAGTTGTGCATCTGAGCGCTCCCTTCTTTTAAAAATTTAGTGACATCTATATTTTATAAATAAAAATTAGAAGTGAACTACATCAGTCATTGAAATCTACATAGTTATCACTTCAGAATACTATTATCTTTGATGCTCAAACAATTGTGTAATTTGATTTGTTGATAGTCCAGGAACTAGTGCAGTGTGTAGGTTGTCTACTATGTTAAACTGTCTTATTCCTCTTTTCTCAAGTTTTATTTTAGGGGTGGTGTACATCTGTTAGTCAATACAACTTCACGGAGGACCTTTGAGGACCAAGCGGTTCCCCTTTTGGTGTTTAATTATATGATTTTCTTCTTCATTCTTATTTTCAATCTACATGAAGGGCAGCCTGGTGGACTAAAATGGCGCTATGCGCAAGGTCCGGGGGAGGGTCAGACCGCATGAAATCTTTCATTTTGCATGAATAGAATTTCTTTTGCATAAATACTTTTAGCATCAAATACTTTGTGGGGATACATTGCCTTCTTTTGTCAAATTTAATAAATCCTCCTGCTGATGCTGTGTTGGTATAGTAATTGCTATTCAGGATTCTCGAATGCACTGTTGACTGCTATTATCTATCGACAACTGTATATAAAAACAGTGTAACCATCTAACTTGGAGTGATGGTGATCGACTTATCTCAAAGCCATAATAATTAGCCAGGGTGCAGTTGAGAATTCAATTAAAACTAAGTAACCAACTCAATTGGGACAGAATTTGCCTTGGTTAATGCGTAAATGTACTATGTGCTTGCTGTATTCAATGCCTATTGTAATACTTTATGGTCTCTGGGATTTGCTATTTTTATGGGGTTATATACTTACAGATGTAACCTTATGCTTTAAGTGCAGAGTGGAGAAGGAACCCCCTTCAACACTTATGTGGACTTTATTTTATTTGGCTCAGGTTTGCTCACTTGTCTCCGTATTAGTCAAACCTTTTCTGTGTTTACTTTGCACTCTCCAAATTGATGAAAAACTATGTTCCTGCAGCACTATGATAGACGTGAACAGTATGACATTGCTCTTACTAAAATTGACGAGGCAATTGAGCACACTCCAACTGTAATAGATTTATACTCTGTCAAGGTATATTGGCTTATTATCATTTTCTCTGGTCACCTTTTTGCATCCTTTTGACTTGAATGTTTGGTAAGAAGTTGCTTTTGTCAAGATTCTAAAATAAAAGTGGGCTATCCAGTCTCTTTCCATTCTCTTACAATAGAATTAAGTGCCCCTTTTAATTTTTCACCCAAGGGTGTGGCTTGATGTCCTTTCCAGACCCCAGTCCCCCACTTGTGGGATTACACTGGGTATGTTGTTGTTGCCTAAGCATCAGTCGGCCGAGTTGCCCCCATAATTCTGTTGGTGGGAGATAGAATGTATCTGGTAGAATAGTTGAGGTGAAGACAAACTGTCTTGGACACTATTGTTATAAAAAGAGAAGAATTTTTTTTTTCATATAGGCGCTAATCGGGATTGATTCTTTGTAGTTGTTACACTAGCATTACCAGTTTACCACCAGTGTTTGGTGGGTCTTTTTTTTGTTTCGTTAGAGATGTTATGTTAGTTTAAGTAAGTGAGTGAGATTTAGAAAACCTCTGGTTTTAGAAGCACCTAAATGCAAATTGTTTTTATACACAAATGGGTCATGAGTGAGTGGAATAGGAACAAACGATTTATACAGTGACCTCAGCTAGTTTGGAATCGTGGTATAGTTGACTGATTGATATGCTGAAGATCAGTAACCCTTACACCCTATCCAATAACATAAAACCTGTTATTAAATGTAGGAAAGCGGAAGGATCATGAATAATAGTTATCCATTTCTTAATTCTTATGTAGCTGATAGAGCTTCAAATTGACTTCTGAGGAACTAATTTTGACTCTTAGGATGATTGCTGGATTTCTGAATTTCTGTTTATTTCTTGCTGTTTATGATGTTATCTGCTTGAAGTTGGATCTGTATGATGAAGGAGAAGTAAAATTTGTTGTTTTATTTACACCAAAAATGAAATAGCTAAATACAATTCATTTTGTCAAAGCTCTAGCTTTGCTACAAAGTAACCTCTCTCCTTTATAAAAGATAGATCGTCTCTTTCTTGTTTCAACCCAAGTATGAACTTTGGTTGTATTTCCAAATTTTCCTTTTAAGGTTAGTTTTGGCACCAAACTCTTTGAAAATCTGCTATGATTTTGAACTCATTTTCATCTCCCCTTCTTTCGTTTGCTCAAAGTTGGGCCTTTTGTTTACTATCAATTAAATTAAAGCTATTATAAACACATGATAAATTGTGTGTCTTGGTTTGTCCCTGCCTTTTTAGTGATTAGCATTTTGTTGCGTATTTTTTGATTCTCCATTACTTTTTGTAATCAAAAAACCAAAAATTAACCTTGCAAGGTACATATTGACAAAAAGCCTATCTAATACTGTGACAATTTCTTTTGACATAGTAACCAGAGACAAATTTGCAACTTTCTTCTTTCCACTCAAATTCTATAATCATGTTCTTGGATTTTGTTACCTGGAGTAACTTAAGATTTGTTTAAATAGATCATTGCTTTGGCCTCTTGTATTTACATTTGAATAACCTTTCTTGTTATCTGTTCAAAACAGAGCCGCATACTAAAGCATGCTGGTGACTTGGCAGCAGCTGCTGCACTTGCTGATGAAGCTAGGTGTATGGATCTTGCAGATCGATATGTTAATAGCGAATGTGTTAAGCGCATGCTTCAGGCAGATCAGGTGCTTTCTTATGTGTTATCTCTTTCACTTGACTGTATTCTCTTGTTGTTGTCAATTCTTATGAATTACCTTGGTTCCTAATTTGTCTTCCAACTACTTTGTGGACATATGACTGAAGGTCACATTGGCTGAAAAGACTGCTGTACTATTCACCAAAGACGGGGAGCAACACAATAACCTTTATGATATGCAGTGCATGTGGTAAGTCTCTTACTGGAGCCCGATCATGTTCAGAAGTTCTGTGTGTGAGTGTCTTACTGGCGTTGTTTAATTTTTTATATGAAAGGTATGAACTAGCATCAGGGGAAAGTTATCTTCGCCAAGGTGAGCTGGGAAGGTCCTTAAAGAAGTTTCTGGCAGTGGAGAAGCATTACGCGGATATCACGGAGGACCAGTTTGATTTTCACTCCTACTGCCTAAGAAAAATGACTTTGCGGGCCTACGTGGAAATGTTGAAGTTTCAAGATCGGCTTCATTCACATGCGTATTTTCGCAAAGCAGCTAGTGGTGCTATCAGGTACTGAATATTGACTTGCTCAATCTTCAAATTTTTGGTTGCTCTCAACTATGTGGTTCTACTTTGCATTATAAGTGAACTTTCTGTTGAAGTGGAACAATAGAAGACTGTAACTCTTCTGCTTATAGTATCCTAGCTTTCCGGTTTGATTACATGCAACTTGCAAGCTTACTGAGAATTGCTTTGCTGAAACTTTTTATGTTTCTATGCTTTGTTTTGCCTCTACATTAGATGCTATCTGAAGCTGTACGATTCTCCTTTGAAGTCAGCATCTGAAGAGGATGATGCAATGTCCAAGTTGCCTCCTTCTCAGAAAAAGAAATTAAAGCAAAAACTGAGGAAGGCAGAAGCACGAGCTAAGAAAGTACTCAAATTTGCTTCTTCTTGTTCTTTGAAAATTTCATTTTAGTGTAGGTGCCTTAATCTTTTGAATTGTGTTTAGGATGCAGAAGTCAAAATTGAGGAATCCAATGCAACTAGTGCTACTAAATCTGGAAAGCGCCATGTGAAGCCTGTAGATCCTGATCCACATGGTGAAAAATTGATTCAGGTATTTCCTTTTCTGCCATCTGTCACATCTTTTAGGTATAAAGTATCCATCCATTCATTGCACAATTTTTTTTGATAATGCATTCTTTGCACAATTTCTAGTATGAATTTAGAGTAGTCAGGAGTAACTGTTAGATTTTTTATTTTATTTTGATGAAGACTATTCCATTATCTTCTAATGGAGTTAATGATGATGGGTATGTTGTTGCATTTTGGATTTTAATTTGTAAAGTATCCATGCAAAGATGTTTTGAAGATAAAAGTAGCTCAGTACAGAAGATTAAGATGAATTGTATTTTGTAATGTCATTTTTGGTGTAAAGAAAAAAAAATGTAGATGAAGTAGCATCAATCATAGAATCCATTGTGAGCTGAACAGGTGATATTTTGCTTTTTGTAATCTGTTAATATGGATTCCAGCACTTCATTTGTGCTGATGTTTTAATATACTGTTACCTTTTCAATTTTTTTTTTGAGTGATCAAACATCTGTTACTTTGGATATCGTGTCAAACACTTGGAATGCTTGATGAAAATCCAAACATCTCCAGTAAAATGGGAAGAACAGTGTTTTAATAATTTCTACCAGTTGGTATTTTCTGATTTTGATAAGAGTACTATCTTGTCACTAAACCTTTCAGACTGAAGATCCTCTGGCAGAAGCTTCAAAGTACCTCAAGCTTCTCCTTAAGCACTCACCAGATTTCTTGGAGACACATTTGCTGTCCTTTGACGTAAACATGAGGAAGCAGAAGATCTTGCTTGCCTTGCAGGTAATATCCTTTATAATTCAGTTGATTTCAGTTATATTTATATTGGTATATCTTTGTGGCATAGTAGTGGCCATGCATATAGTTAGCTGCTTGAGATTACCATGCTTCCTTGTCTTTCCCCCTTTGTTTTGTTCCCCATTGCTAGTTGTATCTAGATTCAGGAATTCTAATCTTCATTTTCTGCTGTGGTACTCATATGAAAAAAAGAAGAGAGAATGTCACCTAAAAATAGTTGGGCTCATGTTTTACTTAGATCCTCAAAAGCACTGCCATCGAAGATGTTAAAAAGGATGAGGTTGACTTCTAATCGTATGGAGGATAGTTTTCTCAAAAGACTTAAATAGAACATTATGAAAGCATGGAAGCAAATTGATTTTATAGGAGATACCAAGGACTAAGGGTAGTCAGTTGGTACTTTTGTTCTAGGTCTGGTGTTTGATATGGGCTTTTTTTAGTTTGGATAGGGATCTTATGCCAGTGCCAGGATAATTATGATGTTTAATAGTATTTCCTTATTTCACGAATTTTTGTGTTAGAATCAAACGGCGGGCCTCTAGATGTAACAGGATGGTTATTGAGGCTTCGTTTGGTTGACCTGCATCTATTCTGAGATTGAGATGTAGTCATAGTAGTAGTTGTTTTAGGAATATTGACAAACAATCACTTTGATCTTTGTCTTTTTCCAGGCAATAAAGCATTTAATGCGGTTGGATGCAGATGATCCAAAATCACATCTGTGCTTGGTATGCTTTTATGGCATCAATACTTCCAGTGATATTATTGTTTTATAAACACGTCATGCTCTATTTCTCGAAGTATTCATATTTGCTTATCTCTCATATGGACTATGATCTCTTGCAGATGAAGTTCTTCCATAAAGTTGACTCCTTGCCTACTCCAGTAACTGATACTGAAAAGCTCATCTGGGGTGTCTTGGAAGCAGAGCGACCTGCCTTTAGGTCATCTTGAATGCACTTCTCTTTTCTCTATATATCTCATGTTTAAATGCTATCAGTGTTGATACTCTACCAGTCATAGTACTTCCATTGATTTGGGAATTCACAAAAACTCCAACTAGTTGGGATTGTGGATCTTATTATTGTATGATGTTATTGATTGTAATTATACTAAGGTTTCTGTATGTTTCTAATTGACCTTTCCAGCCAGTTGCATGATAAATCTCTCATTGAGGCAAACAACGCTTTTCTTGAGAAACATAAAGGTCAGTATCTAACAGTAACATACTTTTATTAGTTTATTTTGCATCGTTACTCCTCTCATTCTTGAAGAAAACATGATTTCTCATTGTGTGGTGTTTGCAGAATCATTGATGCATAGGGCTGCTGTGGCTGAGTTGCTACATGTTCTGGAACCAAACAAGAAGGCTGAGGCTGTCAAATTAATTGAAGACTCTGTTAATGATCTTGTTTCTATGTAAGACCCTGTTTTCATCACATTAATTTGTATTCTCATTACATAGCTGATATATTTCGTTATATTTGCAAAATAGTAATAAATCACCTCTGTTTTTACTTTTCTCCAAATTAGGGACGGAGGACAAGGAACTGTCAGGTCATGGAAATTGAATGACTGCATTACAGTTCACAAACTCCTCGAGACAACTCTGGTTGACCATGATGCTGCATCCAGTAAGTTCTTTACCATTGCACACATCCTTCTGTCTTTTCATATTGTACATCTTAAGTCTTCCCTTGGCCTGAAGTTGAGTTGAAGTCTACTGCATGCATATGTTTGACTCTGGTTCTGGTATATTGCTATTGTAGCCTGTTCGTTTTTTTTCATGCATCCATTCCTTTTCTGTTGATTTGGGTGGCTGGTGGATATATTATTTTGTCTATATTATGTATGAGATGATCCTTTTCTGTCAAATACATCAGTGACAACCTACTTACATGATATTTGGTGATTCTATGGGTAGTGATGTTTTTGAGACATTGTTGTAGGATGGAAAGTTCGTTGTGCTGAGTACTTTGTGTACTCGACTTACTTTGGAGGTATTCAAAGTTCAGCTAACAATCAGATACAGAAATCTCCTGCAAATGGAGCTGTAGGCCTAAATGCTGGTGAAAATTCTTCTCTTTCATCAAATGGGAGATTGGAGAAACTAAATGCGCTTAAGGATCTACAAATTTAATTGTACACTTCGAGCTGAAGTGTAATCTCTCTGGAAGAGTGCTGGAGAAGCTAAGTGGAACTATATCGAGCATCTAGAGTATACACTTGACAACATTAGGATGGTTCTAAAGGATATTTTCAGCTCTACGAGGGTTCTTATTGCTTCTGGACTGGTTCTCCACCCCTGATTTGATCTGATTATCATTGACATGAAGATAGTAGTACACGCTTGTCTTGCCAAGGGACAGGTCAAATACCAGGAAAGAGTCTGTGGCTTGGTGCGAAGCATTTTCAACAACTTTCAGATTTGAAGTTTGAGCTCTTGGAAGTCTTTTTAAGTAGTCGGATCCTTCATTCCGTCAGCATAGAAAAAGGATGACTTAAAGTGCATGTTGTATTTTTTTCATTTAGTTCTCCATTTTTCTTATGTACAAATGCTGTTTTATGTGAAAGAAATTTTGCCATAGTATTCAGAGAAAATGATAAACTCATACGGCTGCAGTGATGCATTTCTTATGATAAAGGATGATATTAGACTGAAAATTAGAACGTTGGTCGAGGTGGATATGTGATCTTTTCTTTAAGAAAGCTTAACTGACAAATAATCATTTGGAGATTGTGTGTGATTGTTTGTTTATCTTGAGAACTTTTTTACCGTCTGAAATTCTGAATAGAAGGGCAAGATAAGCTGTAGCATATCTGAGGTAGGAGGTCGACTGCAAGGCACCTTGAAATAAATTCTTTTCTTGTTAGTTTTGTGCATCTTATTTCCTTTTGTAAATGAAAGAAAAAAGATGTTATTTAAATACTTTTAAACTGGAGATAGAGATATTGCTATATAAGTTTAGTTTCGATAGATTAGCTTTTGGTCAAAATAGTTGGTTGTCTATTTGATAACAACAATATTTTCGGTATAGTCTTAAAAGTGAAGTCTGTGGGGTTCAATACACTTTGGTTATTCACTTGAATATGTTCTCAGAAAAACCAAAACCCTGTGACATGCAAATTCATACGATAGACCACTGATATAAACAAATTTCTCAATATCTCTACAACATTTTGGTAAAGTATTAAAGACCATATCATAATGACAAATATTTTTGAAAACTGTGGCATGCAATTATGAGAATAAAAGTGGAGGCAAAATCAATAACATTGAAAGGACAGTGACACGTGTAACATCTTTCTTGGCTGCAGAATGCTCTTGCAGAGGTGAGTACTCTGCAGAATCCGTTTTTAGCAAGCTGCTTGTTGCGTGTGTGTGAGAGAGAGAGATTTCAACTTTGAAGAGAAAATGGGGAAGAGAAGGAGACCAAGAAATGATGAAGCACAAAAAGGTTCAAGTGTTGAAGGAGCCACCCCTTTTCAAGAATCTCAACAGCAAGAAGCAGTGGCTTCTAGAAGGAGTGGAAGAGTGTTGAGGATGAAACAAGAACCCCAACAAGCTCTTCTATTGCCACCTCCAGTAAACTCTACTCCTCTGCATTTTTGTAATCATATTTTTTTTGTTGTTGGTTCAGAGAAAAAATGAAAAAGAAGGGGCTTGTGATCTCTAAACCCTATTAACTTGAAGATCGTTTCTTTTTTTCTTTTTGCTTCACTCGCTTGCTTTCTTTCTTCTCGTTTTCTTAACAATCATTTTTTCTTATTTTGCTGTGTTAAGATTGTATTGCATGTTACTTACTTTTATCTTAAATGTGTTAAAGATATATGCTTTGTAGTAGAGTGATAGGGCTAAAATTGCAAGACCTGTTCAAAAAAATTCTGAACTGGAGAATGGATATAAGACATGTTGTTTGTTAGGGGATAAAGGTTTCAGGTGAGTTTTGGCGCCTGTGGGTCATTACATAAATGCTCAAATAAGCATGATAATTTGATTGCACAAGGTAAAATATTCACTGCTTGATAGTTGAGAAGGGTGGGGTGGGGGAGGAATTTGAGAGGAACAGGAAAAAGCAACCTGAATATAGTTGTGTGTTCTTGAAGGGATATGCTCTTTCTTATAGGCAGGTAATGATGTTGTAAGACTAATCATTGGAAGTCATTTTCTGTAATGCAAAAGATATTTGTGGTCTTATTTCGTTTTTGTTAACATGATTCTCTGAACTATTCTGTAGTGTACAGAAGCCTACATGTTCTGTTTGTTCAGGTCAATTTTGCTTACTACAAAGCTGCTTATTTGGTTTTCCTAAGCTATTATCTAGACAAATAAATTTTGCTTCAGCTAGCTGCATATTCCTTTTTGTTTTGACAGGGTTTTTCACCATCGGAGGCTTCACCTTCCCATCCCAGGTATCAAACTCGCAAGTCTTTGAGGGCAATCCTTGGTCGGTGTGAGTCTATTACTGCAACACCAAGGTCTCCAATTCGACATGTTAAGGTACTCCAATGAATCTCTTTTCAAACTCCATTGATGAAAGAGTGAAATTTCATTAATAGTAGCACCAAGAAGGTGCAAAATATGTACAATCAATAATTTACAGAACACTTCTCAACATAGAGAGGTGATACACAGGTGTACACACCACTATCCAAGGAAATATTGAACCAAAGATTCAATATCTGTAAACAACTAAATATAAAACATAAAATATTTGTGGTGTGTACACTTGTGTATCACCGTCCAGATTATCCAAAAAAAATACTAGTTGGAATGATCTCCCAAGGTTCTTTTCCTCCTTTTTCAACTTTCCATCCTTGCCAGCTAACTGAAACTGCTTTAACTGATTCTGGCATAGTCCATTTCACTCCTGCTATGCTTGGGAATAGAAATCATATTTCCCAAACATAATTACATATGGCAGCTTCATTGCTTTCTTCTGCATATTATCATGAGTAAGAAAAGCCTTATGAGGGGCTATCCATTGAAGCATGCTGCCCCGAAAGGTGCTTTGGATACTGTCATTATTGTTCATTGTTAATAAACAAGAGTTTTTCTTAACTCCGTTTTACCCTCTCCAGATCATCTTCCATTGAGATTTGTTGTTCCTCCATTAATCTGAATAGAGAGTAATAACATGTTTTAACTGAAAAGATGTTATCATTGCTTGGGACCCTTCTGCAGCAATCATTGTTATTTTCATCCATTATTAGCTTTGTTAAACTGCACAGTAACTGTACCACTCGTCAGTTTCCTAGTCAAACATATTCCTTCTGAAATTATTATGGAAGATAGAGAAATATAGTTCAGTTTCTGACATGCCAAAGCTGGAGTTTATAACTTTGGCACGACTGTAAATTAAGGTTCGTGATGCGTATTTATCTTTAATGTTGGCATAAGCCAGTTTCTTCAATGACAACCACTATTCCCCTGCACTAATGCTGTAAAAGGGGAGTAAATTTACATTTTACAGTCCCCAAAACTAACTTGGAACAAATGCAACTGAAGACCTACCAAGCATAAACGGATATGTTGACAGAGTAACTTTTGAGATGCATGCACATAAAACATAAATTATGTTGCTCGTTAAGAATATTGCACAGAGATTTCTTGAATAAAGAAAGGGATATATGTATCATAGTAAGAAAAAGATAAAACAAGAACATACTTGGACATTAGTTGGCTCATCACTCTAAGAAACAAGAAGGTTAGATTAGCCAAAATCATCCATCAATCAGAGACTATTAACTTACATCGTTTTTGTCAAATGGCATTAAAATTGGTCTCCAGCACTTCAACCAGCAACAATGTCACAATGCACAGAGATTCCTTAAATTAAGAAAGAGTGTTTATCTTTAATCTTTAGATTGTTTTAACATTTTCTGCAGTCCCTTTTAATGAAGTTGGAATGGCTTATGATGTACACTTTTCATTTATTAACAGTCTAAACTTCGTTTCTTATTCTACAGGCGTCATATCCTTCATGTGCTACTTCTGACTTACCTGCTCATCTTACTACTGGAATTTCTAAAGCAATAAAAGAAATGCTTGATGACTTTGTGCCCGCAGAACTTGAACATCAATCTATTCTAACTAACTGTGGTGTCTTGGGTGTGGAAAATCAGAAACAAGGGCAACACGCTCAAACACCACCTTTGCCTGAAGTTGTAGTTGAGAACAATGCAACAGTTAGTAAGGCTGATGTGGTGTTAAATGCTAAAGCCACAGAAGCGGAAACCAGAAGTAACCAGAGTAGTGTGCTTCCAACAAAATCCATGAGTCTTAATCTCACAAGGATAGCTGCACTAATGAATGATTATCCTTCTGATGCTGATGAGGTTGAATCAAGACCTGGTCACATGTCAGTCATGGTGGATAAGTATAGAGTTAAGGAGGAAGCAGCACCTGTCCTCCAGAAGATCTTCCTTAAATATGGAGATATTGCAATGAATAGCTCTTTCTCTTCTGTGAATTTCTCTTCATCACTCTTGGAGTTTGTTTGCGACATCTGTAAGAAATTGGAGGAAACAGATTTCTTAAGTATAACTTCCAAGGAGATTCAGTCCATGCTTGCTGAAGCTAGAGATCTTGAGGCTGCCAAAATAGATGTTGGGTGGCTCAGTCGAAGGTTAAATGATATCTCTCAGGCCAAGCAACTTCTACAGGACAGCTGCAAACTGAAGGAGACAAAAACCAGGAACCTTGTAGTGATGGAGACAAACAAGAAAGAACTGGAAGAATTGAAGGAAGAGTTGGCTGCTTGCATTGCAACATGCCGCGTTTTGCAACAAAGAATCCACAATAAAGAGGATGAGTTTGGCATTGCACGTTCTGAGAACGAAAAAATCACGCAGAACTTTGCAGCTTTGAAGTCCAAGGTGAACAGTTTCCTGAAGAAGTCCTTGGTCCATGACCTTCTCTGAGCAGCCTGGCGTTTGTAGTTGTTCTGTCCTGGATAGGACCATATGAATGATCTTTTTCACTAATTTTTAATCCCTAACTAGTTCTGTTATCCCATAATATACAAATTGTTATGTTCAACCATTGAGTCATTGGCCCCTAACTGCATATGAGTTGCAGAAGAACTGAAACAGAATCAGATAGACTAGTTTTATTTGCTATTGCGGAATGGAATGAGCAGAGATGTAGAAACTTTATTAGCAGCTTCATTGCAATTCAATTAAGAGAACTAATGTTAATTACTTGAGTTCTTTTCTCCTTATCCTTCTTTATTTCCTGCTAATCATCTAATTGTGGAGGATTACTCAAAATAATCAACAAATGTTATCAATCTTTGAATTATAACTCTTGTTTTCTTTTTCCACATTTCTTTAATTATTTCTATAACAACTTGTGTCTCCCATAAACCAAGATTCACCATCATTCTCCCCCTTAATAGTAGTTTATATTTCTCATATGTCACACTTACTAATACTGCATGCAAATTTCATAATAAGGAGCTTAAAGTTGATTAGCCATACAAACAAACATTTTGAGCATGGCTATAACATTTCATTTAATTTCATATCCTTAACAAACGTTTTATCAAATACAAACATTAAATTAGTGATTACAAGCAATAGACACGTGTAACATCTTTCTTGGCTGCAGAATTAACAAACTCTCTTTCAGTGCCAGGGTACTCTGCAATATCATTTTTCCTAGCTCAGAAGCTTCTTGTTGAGAGAAAAAAAAGATTTCATCTTTGAAGAAAACAGTGTTGAAGATAGAAAATGGGGAAGAGAGGGAGAACAAGAAAAGATGAAGCCCAAAAGAATACAAGTGTTGAAGGTGCCACCCCTTCTCAAGAATCTCAACAGCAAGAAGCAGTAGCTTCTCTAAGCAGTGGAAGAGTGTTGAGGATGAAACAAGAACCCAAACTAGACGATGGTTCAGCTCTATCGCCGCCTCCGGTAAACACTTCAGCTCTACATTTTGGTGATCATGTCCTCTCTTTTTCTGTTTTGTTCAGAGTAAAATAAAACAAAGGGCTTACTGCACTCACTTGGTGGTTTTTTATTTTATTTTGCTGTGTTAAGGTTGTATTGCATGTTGTATTATCTTAAATGTGTGAGCCTATGTTTAGAGGTGCTGAAGAGGAAAGTATATTTTGATGATTTGTGGTAGGGCTAATGCAAATGACTTTTGTTTAAAAAAATTCTGAACTACAAAGAGTTATAGAATGCATATGAGACATGTTGTTTGGCTAGTGGGTTATCACATAAATACTTAAGCATGATTAGCTGATTGCACAGGTTATATATTCACTCTGCTTTGATAGTTGAGAAGAGATAAAGATTTGAGAGGTTTAGGACAAAGCAACTTCATGTTCTGTCAATAAATAAAAAAAATAGTTATGTGTTCTTGAAGAGATATGCTCTTTCCTATAGGCAGGTAATGGTGTTTTAAGATTAATCATTAGAAGCCATTGTCTGTAATGAAGTGGTCTTATTTCGTTTGTCGTTAGCATGCTTGCTGCAAACTATTTTGTACTGTACATAAGCCTACACATATATGTTTGGACTTTTAGAGCTATATTGCTTGCTGTTCATCAAAGTATTATTCTAGCACTTGGATTACATGACATTTTGAAAGGCTTCGTCGGTTTATTTGGTTTTTTTAAGCCCCTACATAGACAAATAGACGTGCATCAACTAGCTGCCTATTCCTATTTGTTTTGACAGGGAGTTGCGCCACCAGATACTTCACCTTCCTCTCCCAGGTATCAAACTCGAATGTCTTTAAGGGCATTACTTGGTCGGTGTGAGTCTAATACTGTAACACCAACGTCTCCAATTCGACATGTTAAGGTACTCTATTGAATTTTTTTTCAAATAATTAAGAGTGAACTTTCATTAATAGTAGCACCAAGAAGGTGCTAAATATGTGATGGCATATGGATAGGCAGGTTCATATCAATATGTACAGCAAAAATATATAGAATTACTCTTCATGTAAGAGAGTATGAAGTCCACACAAGAGTATACACTACTAACCTAGGACAAAAAATCAAGAAAATAATCTTTCTCTGCAGTCCTTTTTAATGAAGTTAGAACGACTTACAATGTGAACTTTTAGTTTATTAACAGCTTCTTTCTTATTCTACAGTCGTCTTATCCTTCATGTGCTATTTGTGACTCTCCCGCTCATCTTACCACTGGAATTTCTGTAGCAACAAAAGAAAAGGTTGATGGCTCCACGCGTACAGAACTTAACCATCACTCTGTTCTAACTAACCATGGTGTCTTGAGAGTGGAAAATCGGAAATCAAGGCAACACACTCAAACAACACCTTCTTTCCCTGAAGTTGTGGATGAGAAAAATACAACAGTAAGTAAGGCTGATGTGGTGTTAAATGCTAATGCCACAGAACTGGAAACCAAGTGTGACCAGAGTGGTGCACTTCCAACAAAAGGGAGGGTGGTTGAGTCCGCACATGCAGGGCATAAACATCAGTCTGTTCTACCTAACCGTGGCGTCTTAGATGTGGAAGATCAGAAACCGGGGCAACACACTCAAACAGCTCCTTCTTATCCTGAAGTTGTGGATGAGAAAAACACAACACTAAGGAAGATTGATGAGGTGTCAAATGCTAATGCAACAAAACCGGAAACCAGAAGTGACCCCCTTCCAACAAAATCCATGAGTCTCAACTTCACAAGGGTAGCTGCACTGATGACCGACTATTCTTCTTATGCTGACAAGGTTGAATCAAAACCTGGTCACCTATCAGTCATGGTGGATGGATATAGAGTTAAGGAGGAAGCAGCACCTATCCTCCAGAAGATCTTCCTTAAGTACGGAGATATTGCAATGAATAGCTCTTTCTCGTCAGTGACTTTTTCTTCATCACTCCTGGAGTTTGTTTGCGACATATATAACAAATTGGAGGCAACAAATTTTCTAAGCATAACCTCCACAGAGCTCCAATCTATGATTGCTGAAGTTAAAGATCTTGAGTCTGTCAAAGTAGACGTTGGGTGGCTCCATCGAAGACTGAATGATATCTCTCAGACCAAGCAACTTGTCCAGGACAGTTGCATATTAAATGAGGCAAAAACCAGGAACCTTGTAGCAATGGAGACGAACAAGAAAGAACTGGAAGGATTGAAGGAAGAGTTGGCCACTTTGCAAGAAAGAATCCACAAAAAAGAGGTTGAGATTGGCATTTCTCATTATGAAAATGAAAAGATCATGCAGTGTGTTGCAGATTCGAAGGCCAAGTTGAACAGTTACCTCAAGAAGTCCTTAGTCCATGACCTTCTTTGAGCATCCTGGTGTTTTGAATGACCCTACCAATTTCTCAGTACTTATGATCCTTTACAAGGAGTTCTATTATCCTTTACATAAGAAACTGTTTTCATTTGGCTCCAAACTGCATATGAATCTAGAAGAACTGAATACAGAAGATCAACTCTCTTAGCAGAAGCATTGCAATTCAATTACAACACACAGGATTTTTCTTCTCTTTATCCTTCTTTATTTCCTACTAATTGCTATCACCTAATGTCTACTTTTTTCTCATATCATTGCTTCATAAGCACTGCTTAATTTGAGCAAGGTGCAAGAATATTCTTGTTTCTAAACAATTAGGCCTCAAACTCAAACAAGTTAAGATCGGTTATATGAATTCTGTCTTTTCTATTTATGCTTAATTCATGTCATCACCATATCAAGTAAATAAATCATAGGTAGAACCTGAGTTTTTCTTTTTGATAAGTTTATCATTACTCCAAAATATTAATCCATCTGTCTTAATGTATACGACTTACTTTTCTTTTTAGTCCGTCCATAAAGAATCACACATTTCTATATTTAGTAATAATTCAACTTTAAAATATCAATTTTACCCTTAATGGAATGATTTCTAGCCTCACAAATATCTATCACTCATTTTAGACCACAAATTTCAAAAGTTTTTCTTTCTTTATTAAATTCCGTGTCAAATCAAACTAACTCATATAAACTGAGACGGTGGGGGTAGACATTCCAGGAATTATTATGGGAGGGGACAATTTTGGGTATTTTTCCCTTAAAATTTCAAGGACAGGGAGGCCCAATGGGCCCATCTGGTGTCAGGTCCAGCTTAGACCACAAAGACGGCCCATTTGGATAATTATCTAAAGACAAGTTTAACCTTGTCCACAACTAATAATATCTTCTTTGCTCTCTACATTTAATGGTTGGAAATTGACTATTCATTTTGCAATTGGAAAAATTACTTAAATACACAACACTTCTTTACCTATTCTCAATATTTCCCTACTCTTTTACTAAAATACAAAAATCCCTTATTTTCCCCCAATTCAACTTAACCGGATACTTTATTAGTTTAAGTATCCGCCCGTTATTAATTAAAGTATCCGCGCTGTTATATTATGCATACGCCCGTTAATTAAGTATCTGTGCTGCTAACAACTTAATAATTTAAGTATCCGCCCGTTATTAATTAAAGTATCCGCGCTGCTATATTAAGTATCCACACTGCTATATTATGTATCCGAAAAACACTAAAAAAGGGATTTTTGGTAATTAATGAAAAAGTAGGGAAAGGAAGTAATTTCTTTCTTATACTATGTCATTTGCCTAATTTTTACTTTGCAATTTAAAGTTTAGTTTGTCTTCAAATTCATCTTCTTGTTTAGCCTCAAGGAAACACTAAGGTGGCCCATTTGAATCATTTGTGGCCGTACTGGGCCTTGGCCCATTTTACTTAGGCCCACCTGATTCTTTCGGCTCTCAACCTCAAGCCCAATTTGGCTGCTAGTTTAGTTGATTAGTTTCTTATTGGGAAATTGACATAAATAGCCGCTCCGCCATAAAAATAGTCGATAGCAACTTTTTGACTAATGTATATAAAAAAATTTGATCGAGTGAATAAATGTGTAATTTTAAAAGTTAGCATCATTGGGCTGCTAGTCTAGTTAATTAGTCTCATAAAAATAGGGAAAATTGACATAAATAGGTTGCTTCACAAAAAAAAAATAGTAAAAGACAATATTTTTTTCAACTACCGTTATATATTTTTGGTCGAGCAAACAAATGTGTAATTTTAAAAGTTAGCATCAACATTGAAATTTAAGGAAGACAAGTAACGATAACAGAAACCACCAATAATGTACTTGTGAGAAGAGTTTTATTACTTTCTCATTTCAATTCGTTTGTCTTATTTTTCATTTTATTCCATTAATTTCAAAAAGAATGTTTCTTTCATTTTTTAGCAACTCTTTTAATTCTAACTTTCCACGTAAACATATTTACGAGTATATTTATATATCTTGAATTGAAGATCATAAGATTTAAAAGTCCTTTTTACTTTTTAAAAAACTATGTATCAAATCAAATAAGATAAATAAATTGAAACGAAAGGGGTATATAATAGGTGTGGTTGTGTCGGTTCAATTCAATTTATGTGGTTCTTAAAATTGTATTTTTACTATACAATTTTTTTAGATATTTTTATTTGAATACAAAAATATATTGATGTCAGTGTGTCTCCGGCCATACGGTTACACATTGATCGATCGGTTAAAATAATTATATTCACTTGTATTTTTCTGGATTCTTCCTTGTTATTATTAGTCATAAATTTTTTTTTGGATATTCTTTTTTAATACAAAAATATATTGATGTCACCGATCGGTCAAAATAATTATATTCACTTATATTTTTCTGGACTCTTCCTTGTTATTATTAGTCACAAATTTTTGAACGGACAAGAATGCATCAGACAACTTATAGTAAATCTGCTTGACGTACAAATTACTATTATGCGTGCATTTTTACGTACCAATACACTTGCTCATCATGAGTCTTCTACAAACGCATATTAATAATGCACATATGGACAATGTTGCATTATTCAGTGAAAATGAAATGTTTTACTAATTTATTTACTTTTGATTTTTCTACCTAGCTAGAAGCTTCATGAATGAATAAAATAAATATTTGTACCCCAAAGTTTTGTTAGGGTTTTGCCCTGATTTTCTTACCATAATTTAAGATTTATTTTTCCTTAAAGAAAAGACAAAACAGTACCATAAATGTTTTTACTTTTCTTGAAAGGAAAATATAATATTCTTTCATATTTGGTTTATTCTCTCCTTTTAGGACTCTTTTTCTACTAAGAAAAGGTTTTAGGACTCTATAAATATAGGTTTGTTTTCTTCTAACACATAACAATAACATCCACAATGTAGTCGTTTAAGAGTCTTGTTTATGGGGAGATTTATTCTCTCTAAAGTTTCAATGTTTTTCTTTATATTAGTTTTGATATAATAATATTTTGATTTTTAGTATAAGTTTTTGATATCTAATTTATCAATCATATGATTTGCAATTGCAAGCTTCCGCATGACGCCATAATCACCCCTTCAGAACCCAACAAGTGGTATCAAAGCATGTGGTTCAAAGATCTGATGGTTCAATGATCTAATGCTTGAATGAGGTTGAAGACAGGTTCAAGTGGTTTCAAATCAAATTGCAACTAATTTGATGATAAAAAAAAAGGTTTTTTGTCAAGCTACATGTGGAGAAGAAGTTTCAACCATATTTTCAACATTCCTGTTGCTGCAATTTTTAAGAATAAAAACAAAATATTTTTAACCCATTTTTAATCCATATATTTTAAATTTTATTTTTAACCATGGCAAGCAACGGTGATGAAGATTTTGTGAAGAACAAGATTCTCATGCAATGAAGAAGACAGATTAAGCTTTGTCAAGAAAATCCAGCCAAAAGGGGAGATTTGTTAGGGTTTTGCCCTGATTTTCTTACCATAATTTAAGATTTATTTTTCCTTAAAGAAAAGACAAAACAGTACCATAAATGTTTTTACTTTTCTTGAAAGGAAAATATAATATTCTTTCATATTTGGTTTATTCTCTCCTTTTAGGACTCTTTTTCTACTAAGAAAAGGTTTTAGGACTCTATAAATATAGGTTTGTTTCTTCTAACAAAAACAACAATAGAATCCACAATGTAGTTGTTTAAGATTCTTGTTTATGGGGAGATTTATTCTCTCTAAAGTTTCAATGTTTTTTCTTTATATTAGTTTTCATATAATAATATTAGTTTTTAGTATAAGTTTTTGTCATCTAATTTATCAATCATATTATTTGCAATTGTAAGCTTCCGCATGACGCCCTAATCACCCCTTCAGAACCCAACAAGTTTCACTTATAATTAAATGGTAGAGCGGAACGAACGGAAACCAGTAACTTGTTTGATATTGAATGCATGGCAATTGGCAACTTATGTGGACCTACCACTACAATTTAATTATTACTCTCTCCGTCCCTTTTAATATGTTTGTATGGTTCCTATTTTGATGACACTCCAAGAATATTTTCTTTAATCATGATTTTTTCAAATGCTTTTGATATATTTTGAATTGTTAATTGTGATTTTTAGTACTTTATGTTGGTGCTATACGTGAGACAATGACCTTATTATAAATATATTATAGCGTATCTTCTCTATTTAGATTGGGATTGGATTCTAATTAGTTATGTTAATATAATTATCACTTTAATTTTTATGTATGTTCATACATAGTTCTTAAATATGTAAATTTCATTTTAAAATATATGAAGATTGTATGTCCAAATACACATTGAACATAAGTTAGTTTGATCATTTATACTTTGAATCAAGTCAAACAAATTAAAATTGATCAAAAAGTATTATTTTTTAAGCTCTCTAATTACATCTTAAGTTTTTTTTACACACTTCAACTAACTATAAGTAAAACGTCCACAGTGATTAACCCTTTTTAGGCTATACTTGTACCAAAAACCATTGCACCCATGCATGGACCTTTTTTGTGATATTTATAAATTAATTTCAATAATGACCTCAAAATAATATGACAATATAATAATAGATTATATATTACTCAAATGTAGTGATGGAAAGTGTGATTTGAAATTGGAATGAAAGAGAGGCTAGCTAGCTGTATATTACCCAATATGAGTCCACTTAGAGCTGTGTTTTTGCTATTTTATATATGTTTCATTTGAGTGGGGAAATAATTTTATTTATGAGTGTAACAAGGGTACATAGGATGGATTAGTGGGTACGTTTGTCTAAAATATGTTGGGGACAAATTAAACTCTTTATCACGTGTGGGGTGTCCTCTTTGTAGTTTCATTTCCTTGTCCAATCCTAAGGAAACATATGCTCGGTTGGGGAGTAACATTATCCTAAGGACAATGCAACTAAGTCTTATTATTTTGTTCCTCGATCCATATAATCCATATATATTGAATTTCTTTTCTGTAAGTATATATAATTGGAGGCTTTAATAGATGATTCAGATTATATATATTGTAATTATCAAAAATGATTGGGAGGTTTCATCAAATGATTTTGATTATATTAGTTGGTTATCAATCAGAAGATAATAGTAAATAGCAATTGGCCTATACCTTCAAACTTTTTTATTTTTTCTTCCCAATGATTTTTATTTATCACAAATTTATAAGGAATAATATTGGAATGATGTAAAATTAAATAAGGAAAAGTTAATTTACTCCCCCTTCTGCACTCACTTCAAATGAGATAATTATACAATTCAATAAGTATGTTAGTAGGGTGGGTGGAGATGAAAATTGAAATTGATTGCATATCTCCCCCACTCATTTAAGAAACTATTGCACGCATTATTGAGTTGAAAGAAGAAAATCTTATAAGCAATGAGGAATAATGTTGAAGATCTATGTATATATATAGTGCGATAATTTTAAAGTACTTAAATTTTTAGAGAAGATTGTACAATAGGCTTCAATTTCCCGCTATTTATAAATACAATGAAAGTGGATTTAAGATTTTAAATTAATGATTTTCTATGCATTATAATAATCCTTTTTTCCTTACTAGGATTCAGATAAAAAATTTATATATATTAAATGAATTCGTTCTAAGATACAATTATATTGAATTCTATTGAACTCGTAATTTTAACTTTAGATTTTCCCCGATTAAATTTTTTAATGTAACAAAACATTTTACCACTTGTAACGAGAGGATGGTCAATTCGACATTTTAGTTGCAACCGACATGAATAAACGTACGTCAACTAACATGTTTTAGTTCTTAACTACCCAAATTAAAGATTGCATTTTTTTAAAAAAGATAGCAATATGAATTAAGTAAAATTTGTTAGTTAATTGGTTGAGTTAATTACATGATATTGGAGTTGATAATAATCAGTCGTATCAATTATTATAAGATACGTGCACATGCAAGAGAATGTCTACTTAATTAAAATGTTGAATTTATTTGATAAAAGACCAACTGTATAATTGGTAAATAATTGACTGGACAATAGTTATATTTATGGATTAATTTGTATTTCTAAGGGATTCAACATAAGATTTCTGTCCCAATATTGCAAAATATTCTCAGGGTATAGTATAATATCTTCTTGTTATAATTTAGTATAAACTGATTGTCTATAATTGGAGAAATTATATTCCTTTATTAACATGCTACTTATTATATATGTAAATAATTATCATGTTTGAAGTATATATTATCCCGCAGAAATTTGCCTTCGCTACAAGAATCAAATATCCACATACCCTATTATAATTGGATATGTTCCTCAAAAAATTAATTGTCTATGTAATAGGAAATTATAACGGAGACAATTTTTTATTTATGATATTCTTTTTCGTAAACTATCATTTTTTTTCACTTCTTTTTTCAAGAGAAATATGTCTTTCATTGGTTTCGAAATTGTCAAACCTAATTCAAATACATGATTATACAATAAAACCTTACTAAATTAATATATGTGGGGCCATGAAATATTATTATTTTGTGGAGGTATTAGTATCGACATATTAATATTTATTAATATAAAGAGTGTTTTGTGAAAACTTCATTCATGAATTTGAGTTCATGATTAATGATCCCGGTTACCGAAAAAAATTGACATCAATAGCCATTTGGATTACCAGGATGAAAAGTGATACATGTTCAGAAGTCTATTACTTAGAAGAAATTGTGGATACCATCGACAAAAAAACAATGTTGATGATGAAGTTGAAAATGATACAATACATTTGCAACCAGTTACGCGTAAGGAAACACTTATCGCATTTAGAACTCTTCACAATTTTATGGTGAAGTTCAAAAAGACAACACCGAAACTTTTTGATACAATAATATAAGAAAAGTTAGAGATGAGCTTCAACCAGATTTAAATTTTAACGAAAAAAACACAATAGAATCATATTCACTAAATTGCCTTAGATATACTTGTACTTTTAAAGAATTATTAATTTATAATACTGATGGGACCACATATTTATATAGGGGTCTTCTGAAAATACATTATCTCATTATTTTATTGAAATGAGTGATTTTTTCTATTGACTCGAGACCAGAAGAAAATATTATCTTAATGAGATTATTAATTTATTGAGTATTAATTTAGTGAGGTATTACTTTGTATTTAGATTTTGAAATCAATGTAACACTTAATTTTCCTGTATTAGTTTGGGCAAAAGGATTCGTTTGCCCCTTTTAACTAGTGAAATAGAAGAAGTATACCCTCCCATTTGATTTTGGTCCCAAAAAGGCTTTCGTTCAATTAATAGATTTGTGTAGCTAGAAACAGAATCATAATTTAAAGTATTTATGGATTTCAAATTCTAATTCTTTTAAGTTATTGGGTTTAGAATTTATAATTTATACGTATTGAATGAATTTCTTTACAGAGTTTTTGAACCAAACTTAATTCTACCGACCGTATCTTGAAGGCTAGCTTGCTTTGCCTCTAAACAACAATAAGATACCCAATATAGGGCCATAAATAAGATCTAAAGAGACTAATTAGATGTATACATACCTTATTCATACCTCGAAAGTTAGTCCATATTCGAAATAATTACATTGTGTACATGTATATATGTATCTTTATTTGCACGCGTATATTAATGTGTCTACAAACATATTGGGAACACTTAAATCAGAGACATCACATGGCATGTCTTTTGTTAACAATATGATCAAACGGTCACAAATAAATCTCCACAAATTATTAATGTTTTACATTACATACCTAACATTATATATATTATACATACTTTCCCTACCTTTGTATCTCATGTGACCGACCATTAAGTTTAATTTACCTGCCATTGCTCCTTCCTTGTCTTCTCAATTATTAAATTAAATTCCTATATATATATATATACACTCAATTTTTCATCAAACAACAATATATTAATTTTCCATTCTTCAAAACGCATTTGAAGAAAAAAGAAGAAGTTATACGTTTTGCACATCAAATTAATACGAAATGGCAACAGAATTGGAAATTACTGAGCTAAGATTGGGACTTCCAGGAGGAAAATTGGAGAAAAATGAGAAGAAAAGGGTTTATTCGGAAATTACTACTAGTGATCGAAACAGCAGCAACAATGTTAATGGTAACGACGGCGTTGAGGCTAATAATTATAAGTGTCAAAACAAGAATGAAGTTATTGGGTGGCCTCCGGTATGTGCTTACCGGAAAAAGAAAAGCTTTAACGGACGTGAAGCCGGATCCAATAATAAAATGTACGTGAAAGTTAGCATGGATGGTGCACCATTTTTGAGGAAAGTTGATTTGAGTACTCATAAGGGTTATGGTCAACTTGTTATGGCTCTAGAGAAGCTCTTTGATTGCTATGGAATTGGTTAGTATTTAATTTTTCTTAATTTAAATTAAATTAAAAGCATTGCATGCATTTAGGCAAGTGAAATTAATATTGATAAGTTCTCATGTTTAATTAAGCATAATTAATTAGTTGAAATGTAGAGTTATAACGAGAGCCATCGAACCCTCGCTTTAAGTAGTTGAAACCTCTCTTCGAAAGAAACCTTGTTATTATGAAATGTACGTTTCCTATACTATAGTAAACATAAATAGAGGATCTTCATAAATCTAAGCAATTATTTAATTACTAGTGTTAATTATATGTTAAATTTGTATTTAATTAAATATAAATGTGTCAACAGGAGAAGCATTGGAGGATGCAGACAAGTCAGAGTTCGTTCCAATCTATGAAGACAAAGATGGAGATTGGATGCTTGTCGGCGATGTTCCATGGCAGTAAGTATTTCACTTCTCTTTATATCCCTCTCGAGACGGTGGATTCAGAATTTTCATTAAGGAAGTTTGGAAGATAAAAATATAGTGCTTGAGATTTGAAAATTCAAAGTGAATTTTGGATTCACTCAACCTCTAATCTTATGTTGAAGAAGTTCAAAATTTATATATATGCATAAGAAAATTATCTTATATATAGCATGTAATTTTTTACCGAGTGAGTTCAGGTGACCCTTGCTACCCTCTAGATCTGCTCCTTGGGCACCTTATCCCTAATTGAACCTTCTTTAATTAATTGTAAAATTAAACTAATTATGTGTTAAGGGGTGTCAAATTTAGCTTATTAGTATATAACTTGACCAATTTACTCAAATTTAGGTGATTTAAACTAGCATATATATAAATATGGACTTGTGCTAGGAAGATCCTATATTGGGGGTAAAACACTTTCAAACAAAGATAACTTCATACCCAAGAGGACAGACCTCTTGATTAAGAATAAAATAGTACTTACCACTCTACCATAACTCTGATTAGTTACTCAACATTTTGTTGTGTTAGTACAAATCTAAAGAAGTTGTATTAATTTAAATTTGATTTTGCAGAATGTTCAGTGAATCATGCAAAAGGCTAAGGATCATGAAGAGATCAGAGGCAAAAGTGATAGGGCTTGGAGCAAGGGACTTTCTCAAGGGAATGTCTCAAGAGAAATAGAGTGGATGATTCAAGCTATATTTTTTACATTAATATATAATTGTAATCTTAGGTGTGATAAGACACCCTAGACTTAATCAATTTCTGATTTGATTTCCTCTTAATTAATTAGCTTAATTATTGTAGTGATCAGTACCTTATTTGCTCTTAAATGACAACTTTCGTATGTATAATAAGGCTATATGTGTAACCAACATGTTGTGCTAAAATTGTGGCTACCAGCTAACTTTCCCTTTGTTTCAATTTCATTTTTTTTGGTTAGCTTTTGGTTTTTGTTTTAATTAATTGTCTTTTTGTAAATTGAAGAATTCTGCTTACATCTGAAATCCCAAAATCAATTAATTAGCCAAATCTAAAATTCTGTTTTATTCTAGAAATGTTAGTGAATTCCGTTTACACAAAGATTATATAAAAAGACACCCGATGAACGACTATTTTAATCAGATAATAGAGTAGTACTCCTAATGTCTCATATCAATTGTCCACGTTACTAAAAGTATTTTTTTCAAATTACTTGACAATTTACATTATTCATATTTCTATTAATTCTCCTTATCTATTTTTAAAATTTATTTTTTCTAGCTAGTGTTCTCCTTATCTATTCACCATGTTGAAGTTGGATTTATCAAATATGTATTACTCGAAAAAAGTGAACAATATATATAATATCGAGTAGAAAAGCATAGTTATACATATTCATGCATACTTGTGTAAAAATGGAAAGATTCCTGTATCACTCCAACACACTTATAAGTCCAATGTATTAA
Organism: Solanum stenotomum; assembly: GCF_019186545.1. NCBI lineage: Eukaryota > Viridiplantae > Streptophyta > Magnoliopsida > Solanales > Solanaceae > Solanum > Solanum stenotomum. The sequence goes on along the minus strand of NC_064284.1, from coordinate 2,653,298 downwards.
CTGTGTATATTTTTTTTTTCTTGGATCATGAAATACTGATGAACCTTAATTTTTATTTTTATTGGGGGGATAATAAAGCAGTGATGTACCATATGAATATACTTTAGTTTAACTACATATCACAGTATTTAACTAATCGATGCAACCTTTATTCAGTGTGGATATACATGCACACGGACTAATTCTTACTTCCACCGAAATTAATCTCCAAATATTTAATTATTAATCAAATCATGTGTTATGTACCTGTAATTATTCCAAACAGACTTCATTAAAATAAGCCATAGAGATCACTTGTGAATCATGTAAAATGTACAAATTCATTCATTTTTAATCAAGACATTTTGAGTTTGAGTCATGAAACTGAGATCACCTTTATATAGTAGAGAACATTTTATCTTTTAGAGTGAAAAATACTGTAGTATAAATCTGAATTAATTGAGCTTCAAAAACAAATACCAACAAAGCAACACTAACTGGAGGGGTGTGTGTGTGGGGTGGGGGGTGGGGGGGGCTATATGTATATTCATATTTAATAAAGTCCAAGAGTGTATCAATTTGGTAGATGCAGAATCTTCAACCGATACATAATTTATTTGTTTATTAATATATCAACTAACTAAACTGAAATATTGGCCCATAATCAGCATGTAGAGCTACGTCCGACAGAAGGCATTATTTTTGTTGATGTTCGGCAATAACATCTTTTAAATAATCCAATATCACATTATTAAGTACATATTAAATTCATTACATTTTTAAGAGGTAAAATGCTACTGGTAAATATATAACGACGGAGCCAGAATTTTCACTAACAAGAAGTGTATTTAATATTTTTATCTAACTACATTTGATAATTTTTCAATAAAAAAATGTCGATTGAAACTCTTCAAATATATGTGGCTCCATCATTATGCAAATATGTGGTCCTCATCTATTGACTCGACGTAAATACAATAAATTTTTTAACCATGAGATAGTGTATATATATCACTCATTCGATCTTTTATTTCTTCAATAAATGAGAAGCGTGGAATATGTCGGATTTTGAGAGTACATCTACCTGCTCAGATAGTATTATTTATTAATTGACAAATGACCACCAGACAATTCACTTATTACACAACTAACATATACGCAAATGTATATATCAATTGTTTTCATGTTTACTTTTTCAGCATCGAATCATTTCAATACTTTACCTTTAATTTTCTTTTACGTTTTTCAATTATATTCTCCTTCACCAAGAAAAACTCTTTGGTCCATAAGAAATACTTCTTGCGTCCAATATTCTGATTTATATAGTACTCTCTCCGTTCAATAATAATTGTCTATATCATATTATGTTGTTGTCTATTCAATTTATAAAAATACAAAAAAGATATCCAAAAAAGAATTAATATTCCATTTTTTATAAAAACACAATCATGATGAAAAGTATTGTCTTATTTGGGCAATAACCTCTTAAAACGAAAAGATTCAATTGAACCTCGTCCTAAATTGTGAGTTTGTGACTCCACTAATGTAGCATTAGAGGCAAAGCTAAATAGGGACTAGAGGTTCATCTTGTTGGGTATAGCAAAAGTTAATGGAAAATGTAGGGAAAATGAAAAGAGGAATTGAAAAAGATTCTCTTATGCTTTAAGAAAAGACATTTCACCCTCATTGGTGGTGGAAAGAAAAATAGAAGTGTTTAAATAGAGAAACACTTCTATTAGTTGTTAAAAGGGTTGGAAAGAGGGACCCTTCGCGCTGTCGTCGTCGCTTGGCTTTGGCTTTGGCTTTGATAGAGAGATTAATTTTTGGACAAAGTTTTGTTTTAATTATTTATTTATTTATTTATTTAGTTAATTAACCGAAACGTTCCGACCCGACTCGGATCTACGCGACCCATTTTATTTAAAATACTTTCCCGTTTTATTTGAATTTCCCGCCGTTGGAGATGATTGTTCTGAAAGGTTGCAACTTTCAGGAAAAGCCATGACCGTTTGAAAGGTTGCAAACTTTCATGAATGGTCGTGTGGATTCTGAAAGGTTGCAACCTTTCGGAATCAGTTCCTCTTGGCTATAAATATCCATAATTCTTCAGATTTTTTACTTAAGAAAATTTCTGATTTCTTCTTCTTCTTCTTCTTCTGCACAAATTTTCTTCGTGTACTTTACTGCCGTTGAGTGGCTCGCTGACACCAGCGTTTTGGGTATCAATACACCGGTGATTGAGATCATCCTATCCTAGGAAGACATATTTCAAATCAATCCTCGGATACTAGAGGGGAATAATTTCCTTAAGGGGACACTGTGCATTCAGTGGGCTTGATCTTCTTTCCATTCTATTTTTCCAGATTCTGGTAGGTTTTTACATATTTTAGTTTTGTGAATTAATTTTTGTTCATTCTTTTGTTCTTCACTGGTTCATTAAACTTTGGTAATTTCGTATTTCTGCAAAGTTTGTTGTAATCAGTAGTACTGTTATAAACACAGATAGTGTAACACATCTAAAATTACTTTTGAAGATTTCTTGTAGCTAATTTGTGTGTTGATATTATTTCATAATTTAATTATATCTTAATGCAAATTATGACTCTATCATTGTACATATATAACACCAGTCAAGTATGGTATGATCAGTCGTAAGGAAAGAGTATAATCTCTCTTAATTGAAAATTCAAGAGTCATCTATCTATCAAGATAATTGGATCTAGCTCAACCATCCACATCCTATATTTATGTATATGCTTATTCACTTACGTTTCAAAAGTTGATCTGACATTACTATGAAAGGTCAATTTATACTTTTGAATTTCTTTCAAGAAAAGGATAGTACAACCAAATTCCAATGCATATGTTTAATCACTTGTAGTAAAATAAACCTTAAAAGTCGAAACACGACAAACACTTATCCATGAATAATGTTCTTGCCTAACACAAGTTTTCATACAATTTTTTTTTTTGAAAATTTATACACTTAATTTTGGAGACACTAAAATTATTTGATCAGTACATAACTTATCATGTTTAACAAAATTAAGCTAATGATTATGGGGGTCATGATACATATGCAATTCATGTGGATGCATGTGCTTTTATACGGTAATGGATAGTACTATACAAGTACTTAGCTTTGACATGTATGTATATTCAAAGCAAAAATTTCTAGAATTGATGAAAAATTGTCCAATGTATTTTATTTTTGAAGTCACTTTATAAGGAAAAAAGATCATTTCAAAGTTTATTGCTTGATAGTAGTTGTTGAACAATGAAAATAATCTCGCATTTTATAGTTAATGAGATATGTGGTCTCTTTATATGTTGAGTTTAAGGAGGGGAGTTAAAAAAAATGGAAAACATCTCACATCGGTGTTAATGTTGCTTTCCTCTATGAGGAAAATGCACTTGAGCAACAGTCTCTCTATCTCTTTGAGATATGATAATTGGTAAGGTCTGTGTACGCTATACCTTTCCAGACTTGACTTAGTAGAATTTCACTAGATAAATTGTTGTTGTTATCGTCGTCTTCTATGAGGAGAAGATGCATTTTGTTATATAAATTGAATATATGCCTAATTAAATAACTGTTGGTAATATATGAAGTTAAGTTGTTTTCCCTCCCCATTTCTGTAGATAATACATAAATAAACTAAAACAACCTATTTTAATATCCAAAGCCCCTATAGCTCAGTGGTAGAGCGCCAGTCTTGTAAACTGGAGGTCTGTAGTTCGATCCTGCATGGGGGCATTTCCAAATATTTTATCTTTTGTTCTTTTTAACTTATCGTTCCTTATATTAATTTAGATATATTTAATGTTTTATTTTTATATTTTGTGAAACTAAGATATAAATTGAGTTTAAATGGAATAGTGTGTATTTACAAGGTCGATCAACTTAGATATAAATTGAGTTTAAATCGAATGTGAGTATTCACAGGGTCTCCTAAGTTATTTTGGGATTAGATTCGGACTTTCCAAAAATGTTGCCGCATGTGTCGAATACTTCAAAAATACACTATTTTTAGAGTATCCGATACACATCTGTCGACATTTTTGAAGACTATTGTTATAGACTTATAGTACTCATGGTAAAAGTTCAAAATCAAAATAAAGATTTATTTATAAGTCTGGTATTTTTTAAACCTTTTTTTGTTTTAAATGATTTTTATTAAGTAAAATATAATTGTCAAATTTAAAGTCATGATATATTAATTGTAAATGACCTAATATTGATTGATGAGAAACATGACGAATTAATGATTAATTGGAGGTTTAAAGGTTCGGAAATTCAAGTTGAACAAGATTAAGACATATCAATACTTGAAAAGCAAGTTCACTAATGTAACTCATGAGGTATAAATAAAAGTGAAGGCTAATACATACTCCTTTTGTCCCTAATTACTTGTCTACTTTTCCTTTTTTAGTTGTCCTTAATTACTTGTCTATTTTGACAAATCAAGAAAGACAATTTTTTTTACCTATTATACTCTCAATTAATTACTTTAAAAAATGTAGAACTTCTTGAAACTCTTAAGATTTTAATTCATCCACTTCATATTTAATAAGGGTAAAATGATAAACTCACTATATCAATCATTGTTTTTTTAATATGTGTGTCAATTCAAAAGTGAACAAGTAATTAGAGACAGAGAAAGTAAATCATCTAAAAGAGAGAAAGTTTAAGTATCTTAAATTAATAATCTAACATATTTTGAAATGGATATTAATGATGTTACACATTATACTACTTGAAATTGAGAATAAAAGAAATTAAGATAAAAAAATTAAAACGAAGATTTAATCAAAACTTATTAATTGAAGATAACTAAGAAAGTGAATTGGGGAAAAACGTTAAAATGATTGGAAGATCGAAACATGACGTGTGATTATACTTTGTGTGACGGCTACGTTAAAGCATGCCACGTGTCAGTAATAAATAATTGTACGGTCCTGATGATAAAGGCGACAAAGAAACAGAGTCACATGGTGGGTTAGTGTGTTAGCCAATCAAAATTCGAACATGCCCTTCTTCCAGGGTTGACTTGTCCCACTAATAACCCAACATGTGGGCCCTATCTCTCTCCCTACTCACACGGGTGTCCCTTTTTGGTGCATAAAAATAGGTAAAAGGGTGAATTAGTAATATTTCACCTTATTAATGTTATGCTGAAATTATTTTCTAACCATGGCTTGGTAAAAATAATTTGTATGTATATTTTAGGATAATATATAAATGTATCTTTTAATTTGATCTCATTTCATATTTATACTTTTTAATTTTAGGCTTGTACAAGTAGATATTTAAATTTGTATAAACTTGAATAAGTAGACACACAAGTCCTACGTGACACAATACACGTAGGACATGTGTGTGTATTTTTTCAAGTTTATACAAGTTTAAGTGTCTACTTGTGCAAATTCAAAGTTGAAGAGCATAAGTGTGGTTTGAAGTTAAGTTAAAGGGCATATTTATGTATTATACCTATATTTTATAAAAAAAAATGTAGTTTATTATTTATAAAAGTGTCATTTACAAATATAATGAAAATGATGTGAAAAAAATTTGAGAAACAACTATGTTAATAATCCATTAAAAGCTATTATTGCATAACTAATAAGTAATAATATGATTTGCCATAAATCAATTATATATAGCATTTTACAAAATAGTAGAGTAAATAAAAAATATTTGTATTAGTTAAATATAAATAAAAAAATATCAAATTAAATATTAATTATTAATACATAAAATTAATGTATGAAAAAAAAATAAATTTAATGGATATTACCAAACGATCCTATTATGTATAAAAGGAATCCACAAATGTAAGATATGGATAAAAGGAATCCACAAATGTACTTTCGAGTTTCGAGATATTCTCTTTGTGTTAATTTAGGTAGGAAGTCGATAGATTTTTTTTGGAGGTCGATGATTGAGATACAAAGTTAATTAGTTAAAAATTGAGTGATTTGTTTTTTTCAAGTGACTGATATGGTTATTACTTTTTTGTACTATTTCAATTTTATACGTCCTTTAATAAATCATGAATAATTTTTTTTTTATTAATTTACTCTTTTTAATGCACTTTATTTAATTTCATGTCCTATCCATCAATTACAAAATTATCAATGGAGAAATCTTTTTGAAATTTTATTATATTTTACTATATTTATATTTTAAAGAAGAATTAATTTTAAGAGCAAAAAAAAATTAATTAATTTTATTTTAATTTTATAAATTAACAATACTGTGAGATATATATTTTTATATGCTACGATGTCGACACAAGTATTATATGACGGAAAAAGTATTATTCCACCATTACCTTATTCTTCGATAGTAATACTACTATTATTTACTTTTTATATTGATTATTTTGACTACTTTTGTTGTCAAATTTTTTTTCTTTGGTATTGTCATCTCAACTTTTTTATTTATTTATTTTAGTTTATAGTATGAATTCTTTTGAGATAAAACTATCCGGACTTAGTTCAAAGAGTACAATCAATCAATCACACGTTATAAAGTTATCTTTGAATTAAAGATAACGCCCATTTATATAATATTTCGATGCAAAGCATTAAACTTAAAGTTTTTTCTTGATAATATATATGCATGCATATGCAATTTGGAATTTAGAGACGATCAAATTTTGATTGAATAATCTACTAAACAAGCACGTGCATATTCACGTATGGGCAGACGTGTCATGACAATTGAGACTTTATGTTTAATACGTATCTAATTCTCTATTGAGGGTTTATCCAAATTTCTACAATATTACTATTATTAGACCTATAAAAGGTGTCAAATTTCTGATGTGCAACAATTTTCAGCCTACCACAACTCCCCAGAGTTAGAAAATAAACAAAATGACACTCCACTCCTTTCACCATCATTGGTGCAGTAGAGACTGTTCCTTTTATAAATCAGAGGTCTTAGTTTCAAGCTTTAAATATAAAAAAGAATTCTTAATAGAGATTACTAACTCGGAGGAACTTCCCGAATGAGCGTATCGAGGAATTCTACCGCACTCCATGCAGCTATGACTGTTGATCCCGCAGAGTCTATCCAAAGGTTCAAGCCAGATTGTAGGAAGTGGGTGATACATTTTTGTATTTCTATGAGAAGCTCGACGGAACCCATGAACGTTCGTGATCAGCCTCCTCAACTGTGTATCGATCGAAAGGCAGCGCGACACAGCCCCCAACCAAGGGAGAGGTTACGTCCGGTTTGTCCCCCCTTATTCCCGACATGCTATGGTACCCCAGAGTGGGTAGGGTCGGGTCGAGTTTGTATCCCCTGGTACGCACTATCGTTTTCCCCCTAACCTTAACAAGGTGCTTTCATGAATAGGGATTTTCCGCCGTCTCTTTCTTTTATTCAAATTCCTCTCCCTCCTCGAATGAGGTCCTATCTAGTGTAAATTTAAAGAATCGGACTCTAATGTGAATACGAAACATTGTCCAAAAAAGAAAAAAAAAACTCCACCCCTTTCCATCAATCACTCCCTTAGAACGTGTAGAAATCTGAACCGTTCATATGTAGACACGCGTCGCAATAAGAATGGCCAACATGAAAGCCTCCGTCCACCTATCCGAGAGCATATATATAGTGGCCTAACCGCATTTTTCAAAGCACCAAAAGATATCTCATTTCACCAAACTATCTAAAAGGGGGAAAATGTCATCGGAGAGAGCCAAATCAGCAAACGGCTTGACGGAAACCGATAATTCCGGCCTCAAATTCAATGAAACTGAGCTCACTCTCGGTTTACCCGGAGAATCACGGAAGCAAATCTCCGGTACAAAACGTGGAATCTCCGATGGTATGGAATTAAGCCTAGGAAGCTCCTCAACTTCGGGAGAACGCCGCCGTGATATCTGCGAAGACGATCACTCGAAGAACGAAATCTCTACCGGAAACAAACCACCAGCAAAGTAAGTCAAGTAATTTTTAACTCTCCCGAATTTATGCACAATTTAATTGTGAATTATGATATTAGGGCACAAGTAGTTGGATGGCCGCCGGTGAGATCATACAGAAAAAACGTGATAGAAAAGTGCAAATACGTGAAGGTGGCAGTTGACGGAGCTCCTTACTTGAGAAAAGTAGATCTGGAAGTGTATGACAGTTACCAGAAACTGTTAAATGCTTTAGAAAACATGTTTACTTGCCTAACAATCTGTAAGTATACTTTGACGATTCATTTTTTTTTTTTTTGTTCCTTTAATTAATAAATTTCGTCGATTTGTATGAATCGATTGGTAATTCAGGTAATTCTCAAAGTGAAAGCAAGCTTATGGACCTTACAAATGGTGTTGAATATGTACCTACTTATGAAGATAAAGATGGAGACTGGATGCTTGTTGGAGATGTTCCATGGAAGTATGTTTTTCCATTCTTCTTTTTGTTCGTAAGATCATAAGGAAGGAGATTACAAGGTGGGGAATAGCTCAAAGGGAGAAGGATTGCCCAAGCCTTATAAGGAGTCCACCATCTCATTAATCATCAATGTGGGACTTTTGTTATGCTTTAACACCCACCTCATGCCCAGTGCTTAGCATCTGGTGCGTGGGCAATTTTGATTTTGGGGCCCCAACATCGGGTGAGACGGGCCCTGCTCTGATACCATGTTAAATTAGGTGTTAGGCCTAACTTACACTCCAAAAGCTAACTCAAAGGGAGAGAATTGTCCATGCCTTATAAGGAGTCCACCCATCTCATTAACCATCGATGTGGGACTTTTGTTATTCTTTAATAGTTTTGATTGCTAGCTAACTGATCTGCTAAGATTTGTGTAGTTTCTCATGGAAATAGATGTTTAATTTTGCTTATTTATATGAATTTTTTTTTTTTTGCTATACAGAATGTTTGTTGATACGTGTAAGAGAATTAGGTTGATGAAGAGCACGGAGGCTATTGGATTAGGTAATTAATCTAATTAACTTCTTTCTTATTACATTATAATTATTGTTAAGTATTAACTTCTTTTGTTAATTGTTTGTGTAGCTCCAAGAACACCTGGGAGATCGTCGAGTTCAAGTTAAATAAAGAGGCTTCATCTAAAGATAACTGCATGTACAAATACCAACTGGCTTGGGGTAATAAGGCTTTTTTTTTATTTACCTTTTGCGTTCTTTAATTCTAGGAATTATAGGATGTGTAATATATATATATATATATGCAGGAATATAATTAGGCAATTACTTAGAAGTTTATTTTGTGCTACGATGCTTCCCGTGTGAGTGAAGATGATTGATTTTAATTATTATTACTGTATTTGTTTTTGCTTGTATGTTTTTGTCGTTACGATTGTAGATCTCAATCATGAATAATGCCACGGAAAAAAAATAAACCTTTTGTACGATTTGTGAAAGGGTGAAAAATGAAAATGATGAAGTTGAATTTACAAATCGTTATCCTAAGATATTTGTTTGAACAATAAACTCAATTGAATAATTATGACAATACAATATGGAAATGAATCAATTGATAATTATGAAAAGACAACATGGAAATGGATCACATGTTGAGAGAGATCATCTAGTAGACTAATACATGATTTGCATGATATTTTTGTTCAATATTAGTTTGAAAAGCTTGGATCTTTTCTTTCAATTAAACTTCAAATATTTTTTTAACTAATTAATACCAAGGATAACGAGAGTAAAATTAAATTAGGAAAAAAAACGTTTTTAACTTGATAAAATAATGTGTGAAGGATATGTAATTCTGATTTCCTTCTGTCCCGTTCCTTCAATCAAAGAAGAATTCATGCACAGAGCTAGTGCCATCACATAGCAAAGTCTTCCCTTTGTGCTTATCATCCACTCCTTCTAGTTGAGTGCCTCTCTTTTTCCTGGTACGACTAGAGGTTAATTTTATTTTTTTGGGATTAGTAAATGAGTTAATGATTTTTTAAAAAAAAACATTTTCACGAGTTTCATGTCTCAACTATCCATTATTTCATTTCACCTACCTAAATTTTGACTCTCTTTGTAATAAAACACATACCTCGATACTAAGTTGGCCTACACACACTTGTTGTCAAGTGGGAACAATATTTGGTCAAGTCAGCATCGAGGTGTGTTAATATAAAGGGAGTGATAACATAAGTAGGTAAAGAGAACAATGAATTATTGAGGTATGAAACTTAAAAGAAATTATATTTTAACTGTGTTTATTGATTTCTCCTATAATTCAAAGGAAACTGCTGGTGCAAACTAAAGATACTTTAAAGATATGCTCAATGGAGAAAATGCAATAAAACATTTTGAATCCAAATTAGTTGAGAGAAAAGCACATAAGCAATGAAAGCTAAAGCCCAATTCTTTTTTATTCAAAGCCCAATGAAAGCTATATGGGCTTGGAATCTGTGTCTATTTGGGGGCTACAGAAGCCCATCCATACTCTCCTTTAAAAAATTTAAAAGGAAAAAAACAATATCATGTATACTCTAATTCCTAGAGGTATACATATTGTACTTAATAGTTTCGAACAAAGAACTAAGAGAAAACAGTCAAAAATTCCTCCAACCTATGGTTGAATTTCCAACTATGTACTCATACTGCACGAGGGTCCTATTACCACCTGAGCTATTTTATAAGAAAATAAATTTCACCCTAAAATGACATAGTCACTCATGTGTATTGTGGTGTAACACATGCACATGCCATGTCAGTGCCACGTCAGCGCCATGTCAATGCCACCTAATAAATATAATAAATAAATTATTTTTCTTACTTTTTTTAAATTATTGTATGCCCCCTTAGAAACCCTCCATTATCATTAAGAACATCACCATTGTCAAACCCACTTCTCATCCATTAACATTCCGGCAAGAGAAAAGACGGTAAATTTTTTTCGACGAGTAAAAGTTTCTATGACCAATATCTTTATCCTATTCTCCACAATTTCTCTCAAAGTTCATTGTTACACATTTTACTTATGTTGGGGGCTTATGAAGGAATTTACCCAAAGTAGTATATGGGCATGCCATAAATTTTGAATTCAATTTCTTTCTTTTCTTAATGTTGGTGAAAGTAGCAAACCAAATTAAAACATTGAAATTAATCCAATTGAAAAAAATTATGACCCAATTGAATTTTTTATGTCCCATTTCGAAAATATCCCAATTTGTGGTTAAATTCAAGAATATGAAATTAGAATTAGCATTTGAGAGAAGAGCTTGTGAAGGTGTTGAAAATTGAAAATTCTATGTTTGTTTGAAATGTTTCGATAAAAAAATTGATTTTTTAACTTCTTTATTTTATTACTTTGATTTGGGAGTAATAACTAAATTTGTTTAAAGGTTCTTTGATTATGGGTAAGAGACGGTTAATATGTAGAATTCCTGAAAATTTTTGTAGAGATTTGTGATGAAAAATAAAAATAAAGCAACAGTGTGAAAAGAAGAAGAGGTGTACGGTGAGTGTGAAGAAGAAGAAGGGCAAACTACATAAATCCCACTAGTTTAGGTTCTAATTACTAAAATTCCCGATAGTTTCAAATATTACTTCCTCTACCATATTTCATGCTTATTAGGATACATGAGTATGAATCCGTGAGATACATGTATCTACCGAATTTTAAAATCGAGATACATATTTTATTTGTTTAAATTAATTAGTTGTAACCGATTTCCTAAATTAGAGGAGTAATTGAGATATAAGTATCTACCATATTTCGTGCTTAGGATACATGAGTATGAATCCGCGAGATACATGTATGTGCCGAATTTTAAAATAGAGATACATATTTTATTTGTTTAAATTAATTAGTTGTAACTGATTTCCTAAATTAGATTAGTAATTGAGATACAAGTATCTACCATATTTTGTACTTAGGATACATGAGTCTGAATCTGGGAGATACGGGTGCCTGCCGAATTTTAAAATTGAGATACATATTTTATTTGTTTAAATTAATTAGTTGTAACTTATTTCCTTAATCAACGGAGTAATTGAGATACATGTGTCATTACTCGCGAGATACATGATTAATAGTCAACCATTTTAATTCGTTCCTAAACTTAGTTCTACTCTCCACTCGAATGTTGGAAGATGAATAGTCAAAACCTGCAACCATCGCAACATTGTTAACGAAAGCATACAAATAAATATGAAAGTCAATATTAATCAGCCATTAAAATAGTATGAAGAACTAACAAATTCAACCAATGAAAAAATCTTAAATTTGAACTTTGAAACTACTACATCTGTGAATTAGATACATGAAAATGGTGTCAAACAAAAATACATCAACCAAAAAAAATAAAATACTTCACCTCTATATATAATGCTGCTGCTTATGTAAAGTTGGGTATGAAATTTTTACATCCAAAATATGCATTGAGTAGGTTGAGAAGAAGGGGTAATGGAAGATGAAGGATAATAATGTGTAGGTATGGGTAAAGATACAAAGGAGACGTGTGACTGGGGAGGGAAACGGTGGAATTGGAAAGAGAGAAATTGATTTAAATTGTAAAAAGTCTCAATAATTAAGGAAGTATAATGTTAGGATAATTATTAATTACCACTTTTAATGGAATTGTGTATTTGATTATATATTTTAAAAGATACGGTATATTTATTAAAAAAATGGTATTATAAGTAATATTTTTAAACTAGTAAGAATATATGTATTTATGGTATGAAAGTATGTCTATATAGGTAGTTTTTTCGAAGAAGAAGAAGAAGTGTGGGGCGGTTGGGTTGGGGTGGGGTGAGGGAGATTATTTTAATTTAATTAGAAAGAGAAAGAAAATAAAATAAAAATATGAAATAAACATAAAAGTATCCCTATTTATTCTTTTTTCGCTCTCTCAAAGAGAGTGAAATACACTTTCTCAGCCAACTCAACATTAAGGATTTATTTATTCTATTTTAAAACAGTTCAGAGGGGTGATAGGACCCCCATAAAATTTAAGTGTGTAGTTGAAAATTCGATAATAGATTAGGGAGGCATTTGATCATTTTCTCAAGAACCAACAAATCAAAAATTTAATTCGTCAAATTTAAATTTTGAATTTTTTGGATAGCAAGTAAATAACCCTTTAGGGTCGTCATGGTCAATGGCATCCATGAAGTCCGCCATCTAGCTAGCAAAAATCGATAAAGATATTCGAGATAACAATTTTTAAGAGTAAAAAATAATAAAAAAAGGAGAGCGTCAAGGAAACAAATTTATTTTGCTTATATTACTCTGGGGTGGCTCAACATAATTCGAGGCCTAAAGCAAAATTTTAATTAGAGGCCTAAAATTTAAATAAATTTTATCTGTATTTATTTATTTTTCTAAATTTTTAGATGCAAATTATTCCTTAATGTCTTTTTTATAAATGATTTTTTCAAATACTTTTTTTAATTATTATTTTTAAGCAAGACTTTATCAATTCAACATTGAAAAACATCATTTTATTGAGACAATTATTATATGAATCAGTAATATAGTTTTATAAGTAATAAGTTGATAAATTTTAAATAAAGATGAGAGTTAGAATCATAGAATTTGATTCAAAAAGTTGATAACTTGGTATACCCTACTTTAATATGAAAAGTTATGAAGAAATAAAAAAAAATTGTAATTTACTTTGTTCAACACTTTTCGACTATTGATTTTTTTTTGACAGAATATTATTCTAACTATCAAAAATTTGAAGAAATAGAGTACAAAAGGAGTTAAAAAGGATATATATATATATATATATATATATATATATATATATATACTTTTTATTATAAATAATTATTTTTTTTCATGAAAAAATTAAACATAATTTTTTTTAATAGAAATTTGAGGCCCACAAAAATTGGGGGCATTGGCCTAAAAATTCATAGGCAAGAGCCGGCACTGAAATTACTGCTCAAACTAATCTTTCAATATGTTTCAATAATGATGGCTAAAGGAATATTGTTGATGTTATCTATGTCCACTATAAGAAAAGTGTGAATTACATGAGAATTTTCTTGGGGATTAGTATGAAAATCCGTAGGAAACTTATTTTCCTGTAAATTTTCATACTAATCCCCATGTAATTCACACTTTTCTTGTAGTGGTCCCAAATTATGTTGCAAATTTAAATTTTGAGAGTCAATCAAATATGAAGTAATCAATTTCTTTTATATACCTTTCAAATATTTTATTTGTTAATTATTATGATTTATATAAATTTTATATTAAAGAACTTAAAATTCTATATCCAAATTCACGATAAAAATTTAGAAATTTTAAATTTTAAATTCCAACTATACAACATAAATTGGAACGAACTGAAAAAATAAAATACTACTAATAACTTAATTATCTTAAATAAAATGAGATAATAATTAGTACTTAACTTTTATGTCTTAGGTATGCCATGTGTGAACCTGTAAAGAAAAAAAAAGTAGCGTAACACATGTCGAAACTCTCTATCTATTTTGCTGACGACAAATATCCGCGTCTTTCACACATTAATTAAGTCGATTAAGCTATGATTCAATATTTATTCCCAAATAATATTTGAATTAGTTAATAACTCGTTAAAATATTAACTTAGCTCATATTAACCCACTTCAATCTGTTTGTTTGACATTCTTATTTACTACTTATTCTTTTCTATTATAGCAATAATAACCACATTTAAAAAATGAAAAAAAAAAAACTCATGAGAATAAAAACAAAAGCCTTTGTATTGTTCCATTCCTATCATTTTGGTTGGAGCTTCTTTATCCATACAAAGTGTTTAGTGAGAGATTAGGCAAAAAAAATCCCTCTCTTCATTGATTTATTTTGTCGGTGCCGTGAATATTCCTTATTTTCATATGACATTATTAAACTTTCGAGATTCAGATTTCAAAATTTGATAATAAATTTAAAGTATATTATATGAATGTGTCCTTTAAAATGATATTATCTAACATTTATGTTTTGTAACTTTAAACGTGCATAAATAAACACTTAAAATTTGTATATAACTAAACAAATTGACATATATGTCCTAAATAGCATTCTATGTTGCAATTCACATTCTACATGTAATACGTCACGTATGAGTCGGTGTCATGTTCTGGATCGAATTTTCTAATCAATTGCCAGGGTCAAGCAGGTTGGGTCCCAATTTGAATGACGACGGATCCCTAATTGAGAGTTGGGTCTCAAATTGGTCGTTGGGATGGTGTCCCAACTCGAATGTCGGGTCGAGTCCCAAATCGATTATCAAGGTTTGGTTTTTGAGTCAGAAACTATTTTTCTAAAGAAAAAATTCTACTCTCTAGCCAAAAAGTAAAATATATTTTCTGGAAAATATTTTTCATTCACCAACTAAACGCTAAAAAATATTTTTCATTACCAACCACACATGAGAAAATGAGTTAAAAATTAACTTGTTTTCCAAGAAAATATTTTCCTGAAAACATTTTCATTCATACCAAACACAACCGAAAAAAAGTAATCAAGCACATGACGACATGTCCAACGGTAAACACCAACGTCTTTCACACTAATTAAGTTGATTGAGCTATAATTTATTATTTTTTCACAAATACTATTTAAACAAGTTAATATTTCGTAAAATATTACCTTAGTTCATATTAGCCCACTTCAATCTGTTCGACATTCTTATTTACCATTATTCTTTTCTTTTATAGCAATAATAACAACATTAACAAAATGAAAAAAATAAACAAATAATAAAAAATAAAAACTCATGAGAAGAAAAACCAAAAGCCTTAGTATTATCGTACTCATAATAGTCATTTTGGTTGAAGCATTTTTATCAAACAGCATAGCCATACAAAGTGTTCAGTGAGAGATTAGGCAAAATAATCCCTCACTTCATCGAGATTCAAATTCTTAATTTTGATAATAAATTTAAAGCATAATATATAAATATGTCTTTTAAATTAGTATAATCTGATATCTACATTCTTTAATTTTGTATGTGCATAAATAAACATTTAAGTTTATATAAAATTGAACAAATAAACATATGTGTTCTAAATAGCATCCTATATGGCTATTCACATTCTACATTAACATGCCACGTATGAGTTAGTGTCATGTCTTGGATCAGATTCGTAATCAGTCGTTAGGGTCAGGGTTGAGTCCTAGTTTGAATGAAAGATATTCTGAATCGAGGGTCGGGTCTCAAATTGGTTGTTGGGGTCGTGTCCCGATTTGGGTGTCGGTTCGAGTCTTGAATCGATTATCGAAGTTGATTTTTGAGTCAGAAACTATTTTCCTAAAGAAATATTTTTCATTCACCAACTAAACGCTAGAAAATATTTTTCATTTACCAATCAAGTATAAGAAAATAAATTAAAAACCAACTTATTTTCCAATAAAATATTTTCCTGAAAACATTTTTCTTCATACCAAACACATCCGAAAAAAAAGTAGTCAAGCACATAGCGACACTCTCCATCTGAAATGCCAACAATAAACACCCGCGTCTTTCACACAATAATTAAGTTGATTGAGCTATAATTTATTATTTTTTCACAAATACTATTTAAACAGGTTAATATTTCGTTAAAATATGAACTTACTTCATATTAACCCACTTCAATCTGTCCGGCATTCTTATTTACTATTATTCTTTTCTTTTATAGCAATAACAACAACATTAACAAATATAAATAAATAAATAAATAATTATAAAGAAAACTCATGAGAAGACAAAACAAAAGCCTTAGGATTATCGTACTCCTAATTGTCATTTTGGCTGGAGCATCTTATCAAACAGGCAACATCATAGCCATAAAAAGTGTTTAGTGAGAGATTAGTATAATATATAAATATGTCTTTTAAATTAGAATTATTTGACATCTAAATTCTTTAATTTTGAATTTGCATAAATAAATATTTAAATTTGTATAAAACTGAACAAATACATATATGCGTCCTAAATAACATTCTATATGACCATTAACAGTTTTTTTAAGAGTAAAAGATATTAAGAAAAGGAGAGCGTCGAGGAAACAAATTTATTTTGCTTAAAGTACTGCTCAAACTAATCTTTCAATATGTTTCAATAATGATGGCTAAAGGAATACTGTTAATACTCTCTTTGTCCCAGTTTATACTGCACAATTTAAATTTTGAGAGTCAAACAAGTATGAAGTAATCAATTTCTTTTATATACTTTTTAAATATTTAAGTTGTTAATTATTGTGATTTATAGTATTTTTATGTAAATTTTATATAAAGGAACTTAAAAATTCTATATCCAAATTAACGATCAAAATATAGAAATTTAAATCTTTAAATTCCAACTATACCACATAAATTGAAACAAACTAAAAAAATAAAAATACTATAATTATCTTAAATAATGACTAATAAGGTAATAAGTACTTAACTTTTATGTCTTAGGTATGCCATGTGTGAAGCTCTCTTTTATAAAATATGAAAAGAAAAGAAAAAGTAGTGTAACACATGCCAACACTCTCCATCTGCATTGGGTAAACACTCGTATTTTTCACACAATAATTTAGTTGATTGAGCTATAATGTATTATTTTTTTCTTCATAAGTACTATTTAAACAAGTTAATATTTCGTTAAAATATTAACTTAGTTCATATTAACCCACCTGAATCTGTCCATTTGACATTCTTATTTACTATTATTCTTTTTCTTTTATAGCAATTACTAACAACATTAACAAAATGACATAGAAATTCATGAGAAGAAAAAACAAAAGCCTTTGTATTATCGTACTCCTAATTGTCATTTTGGTTGGGCCATCTTATCAAACACATAGCCATACAAATTGTTTAGTCAGAGATTAGGCAAAATTATCCATTTCCTCATTGAGATTCAAACTTCTAAATTTCGATACTAAATTTAAAGCATAATACTTCCTCTGTTTCAATTTATGTGACTTACTTTTCTTTTTAGTCAGTCTAAAAAAAATGACACATTTTTATACTAAGTAACAATTTAACTATAAAATTTTTATTTTACCCTACAAGCACACAAATTTCTATCATTCATTTTAGATCACAAATTTTAAAAGTTTTCTTTTCTTTCTTAAACTCCGTATCGAGTCAAACTACCTCACATAAAATGGGACGGAGGGAGTATATAAATATTTTTGAATTGATATCATCTGATATCTACATTCTCTAATTTTAAATGTGCATAAATAAACACTTAAGTTTATATAAAATTGTGCAAGTAAACATATTCATCCTTAATGACGTTCTATTTCATAACTCACATCGTATGTATAATGCCATGTACGACGCACGTGTCGTGTCTAACTTTTAAAAAAATAAATAAATTTTACTCCGTGTATTTAGAAAACTAGTGTTCTTTAAATACTTTACGTTCTTCTCGGGATCCCTCACAATTATTACTTCTCAGTTACAAATCTTTGACTCTTTTTCTTCAACCAGAAAAGGAAAAAAAATATTGTTTTCTCTTTGCAGTCCAAACCAGATCTGTTATCGCTCTAAAAAGGTATGTTTCAAGCTTTCAAATTTTCTATTTCAACTCATAATTATGGTCCAAGATTCGATTTTGTTTACAGAAATGCGATTTTTTTTCAAGATTCAAATAAGTTGTTTTTCAGGGATTTGTAATTTTGTTGATTTTGTGATTTGCAGAGACTGTAATGTCGTCTGTGGTGAAAGATTTGCATTCAAATGTAGAGAAATCTGAGGCCCCTTTGAAGCCATTCAAGATTTTCGTAGGCTATGATCCACGAGAAGACGTTGCGTATGAGGTTTGTCGTTATTCCCTTCTGAAAAGATCATCAATCCCACTTGAGATAACACCCATTAAGCAATGTGAGTTGAGGGAGCAGGGTCTGTATTGGCGTGAAAGAGGGAAATTGGAAAGTACTGAGTTTTCATTTTCGCGATTTTTGACGCCTTATTTGGCAGATTATGAGGGTTGGGCTATGTTTGTTGATTGTGATTTCTTGTACTTAGGGGATATTAAAGAATTGAGGGATATGGTTGATGATAAATATGCTTTAATGTGTGTACAACATGATTATACTCCTAAAGAGACTACGAAAATGGACGGTGCAGTGCAAACGGTTTATCCTAGGAAGAATTGGTCGTCCATGGTTCTTTATAACTGTGGACATCCAAAGAACCGGGGGCTAACACCTGAGGTGGTGAATTCTGAGTCCGGGGCATATCTACATCGCTTCATGTGGTTGGAGGATGAGGAGATTGGGGAGGTTCCATTTGTGTGGAACTTTCTTGTGGGGCATAATAAGGTTGTTGAAGGTGATCCAGCTACATTTCCTAAGGCGATTCACTATACACTTGGTGGACCCTGGTTTGAGGCGTGGAAAGATTGTGAATTTGGTGAATTGTGGTTGAAGGAATTGGAAGAGTCCAAGAAGGCAAAGGAGAAGGTGGTTTAAGCCAATGTAGACAACATTGTTTAAATCGCAGGGTGTATGTTAAGGTAATCAGCTGGTGGTTGTTGTTGTAAGTGTGTTCAGTAATTAGAAGGTTATGCCATTAATTTAATCTTCCACATTATTTATTTTGTATTTTCTCACTTCGAGATTCTTTGTAATTCAAGCCAATATTTATTCTGTGTTGCTATATCTGATAAGCAGAATTTTAAGTCATCTAGAGTTGTATTATAATTGTAATAGATGTCTGTTAGTATAGAAGGTAGTAGATTGTGTGATGATCTACAAATTTATTATTGATATCTGCTCTGGATTTGTAATTTGGTTTCATTAATGAGAAACGATGGAGGTTTGGTTGCTTCTGTAATTTGGTTTCAGGAAATGCCCCTTCTCCCCTCTCTTCCTGCAAGATGTTTTTTTTGAGAATTAATTCTGTATTGAGCATTGGTGTGTTTTCAAGAAGCTTCTTGAGCTTATCATAAGGTGTTGAGCAAAAAGTAACTTTTCTTAGTTTGAGTTATCTATCACTTTGACAGTATCATTGTCATCTTTTTATGCTTTGGGTTTTCTTATGGGGAGGATGGTGTTGAGTAGGAGGTGCGCGTTACAATAACTTTTTCTTTTATGTTGCTCAAGAAAGCACTTTGAAGTAGTGGGTTGTTCGTATAATTGCTCATTTATGCTTGTGCTGCCTCAACTTACAATAGTGAGACTGATCATGTCTGTGCTTTAGCCTAACAGCTAAATTAGAAGCCGTTGCCTTCATGTCCATCTGCCCTTGTGGTTATTCTTCTCAGACAATTTGCTTGTCCTTCTAGTTCTTTTTGCTTGGTAGAAATGATAGCTATCTCTTATCTTTTNACTTACAATAGTGAGACTGATCATGTCTGTGCTTTAGCCTAACAGCTAAATTAGAAGCCGTTGCCTTCATGTCCATCTGCCCTTGTGGTTATTCTTCTCAGACAATTTGCTTGTCCTTCTAATTCTTTTTGCTTGTTAGAAATGATGCTATGTCTTATCTTTTATTCTCTTAAACAATGGGGTATCATTTGTCACTTAAATCTGCACTGATTGAGATGTTATTTGCCAAACACTCATTACTTCCTTTTTAATCTATACTTCCCCTTTGTCTATGGTTAAACTGATTTTTTTGTGGCACTCTGTCCCTTTATCTTTTTTATGGTCACTAGCTTCTGCTATTTTGGGATAGTTTTTTCCAGGTAATAAATGTAAAACAATAGTCTATTCAAAGAGAAAATAAGAGTGTTTCTATGCATATCACTTCTTAATGTGTAAGCATACATTGATCTAATCTAACATCTTTCTAAAGATATGCTTGTACTAGACATCATAGCTTATGTTTACCTTCCGTTTCCCGGAAGACGTATTTGGATTTGCGGAGTGACTGACCTTTGTTTCAAACTTACTTTTCTGCTGGCAGTGGTATTTCTCTGTGAAAGTTGATTAACACTGCTGATTGCATAAGCATCAGATGCTGTAGAGGATTGTTGGCCACTGGCCAGTCTTCTCCTCAGAATTCTACCTCTCAATGTGGTAAATCTACCTTTCCTAGATTTTGAACTTCCTAATTCTAACATATCTATCATTATTCTACAGTGCACTTACTTATTTTCATAGTTTAAGGGTTTATTTAGGTATCCTACCCTTAGATTGTTTGATTAAGCATTACATTGGATGTGAAGAATTTTACATTTGTGCAGATAACATTTATAACTTCTGATTATTAGTATTAGTTTGATCAGCATAAGTCAGTGGTTTAGTGTGTATAGATAAATCTATGTTGCTCTTACTCTTCAAAATCTTTGCCGCACCCATGTTGATACGACATGGATGTGGCACACCAGATTTGGTCAACTTACCTTGGGTGTTTTTTGACTCATCTATTACCAAATGTGTAGATTGATTGGGTATTTTGTTTGATTTTTGGGTTTATGTCATGTAGTCATATAAAGTATGAGAATGTTTGGTTGTTACACTAGATATTCTATGAATAAAATATTAGGTATTATTAAGAATTAACTTCTATTAGTTCTAGTTCGATAGGTTTAATTAATCAAGATATATACTTTATATGATAATATGCATTTATTGGCTTATCTCAACACCCGCATCTGCACTCAGATCCATACCCTGAATCCTAAAATTTATATGACGGAGAAGCCAACCTTTAGATCCACACCCGAGTCCGAGCAATTTAGCATAAACTTCTCGTTTACTTTGGAACACTACAGATAAGCTGGCTTGACCGAACCTGTTTGTGCCTTTGAAGCTCATTGAGTATCTCACATACTGCAACTTTATTTAACTCAACATTTATGCTGGCGCCATATGGGTATGAAGCATACTTTTTCCACCTGTGGACTCATCGTCGGTCCCTTATTATTTTTGGATTGAGATTGATAATGTTTTTACAACCTGATATGTCCCATATTTCCTGATTCAGGAGTCAATTTATCATAATTCTTGAGTTCATTTGCTTCTTTTTTAAGGCTGAAGAGTATGATCTCTCATGTTGTTACTGGTTGCACTAACTTGTTTCTGTTTCAAACCTAAACAATAATCACAATTCCAACTACGAACTTGTTAGCTTGTAACGATAACTTGTATCAGTTTCAAACTCCTCATAAGCAGTAACATGTCAACAATCCTGAAAATGATATCACTACGATGATTGTGGTGCTTATTAATGAGGCATTAGTAGTACTGTAACTTCATGAGCCTGATAGGGAGGGAAACAATATTTTTAGAATGAAGTTAGGCTAACTTTTTGTGTTTTTTCATGTAACTGCAACAGAAAAGAGAGGAATCCTTCAATATGCTCAAATAATTGAGGTTTCAATGTGAAAATCGAGTTCAGAAGATCACGTAATGTACAACAATAATGTAAGGTAGCTCATGATGAAGTCTACATGTGTATGATTGAACTTGGCAGTACCCTCATTGTAGTAATCCAGCTACACTACTTTTTTTTGCTGATGAGATCATCTGTCTGTTGAATGAACAATTTTTGTAAAATCATTGAGCGATTGTACAGTCTACCCTCCCCATACCTCACTCGTGGGATTACATTAGATATGTTGTAGTTGTTCATTGAACAATTGTTACTTGTGATCCCATTGGGCCTCGTGGATTTCTCGGTTATATAAAAAGTTGCAGTCTTGTTGAAATGATGATTAGTAGGAGTACCTGTTATTTTAACATGATTTTAGGTTTAAAAAAAACCTGTAGTCTTTCCTCACATCTCTGTCATTTGAGATAACTTTGATAGATCCTTCTAGGTTTTGTGGAAACAACTAATGCCACACGTTTCATGTTTCTCTACCCCACGACAGGGACTTAATACCAATCTTTCCTATCATACTGCTGTTACTAATTTTTACTTCCTTTGCTCTCCGAAGATGGTGGAGCTAGAAATTTATATAAGGGGATTCAACAAATATCGAGTGTAAATCATTATGTCTTTTTGGTAATGTATGAGTAAGTTGATACTCTAACAATGTCTACTGAAAAAATGAGAAAGATATGTACAATGGCCAATTATGAGAAGACAAGTAGTATTATACTGAAAATGACCAAATCCAAATTTCTAATTAATGCCTGATATATTATAATTGAGACAAATCATGAGTCTTACTCTACACAGACTTTTGAGTTGTCTTTATAAACCATATACTGAAAGTGTTTTTTTTTAAAAAAAAAATCTTGTCAAGCTATAAAGCAAAAGCTCTCTCTGTAGTTGAATATTAGAGAGAAGTAGAAAAATGGATGCACCACAATATCAAGAGATGTCTTATCTTGAGCATGTCAAACGTCGACGCGAGGAAAAAGGATGCCTTTACGCTTGGTTTGTACTTTTTCACATCTATGTTTTTTTGTTTTTTTTTTCACATTTACGAGTTTTAGATATCAACTGACATTTATGTCCTTCAATTTTGAGTGTGTACATACTTAAACATGTATAAAATTAAACAAGTAGATGCACGTATTCTACGTGACACAATACATGTAAGACGCCAGGTAGGATGTCGTGTAGGATGTGAATTGCTACATAAGGCACTAAGTAGGATGTGTGTCTACTTGTTCAACTTTATACAAGTTTAAGTGCATACTCGTGATTCGTAAACTTGGAAGGCATATGTGCAAGAAGCTAAGTGAGATGTCTATTATGCTAGTTTTGTTACCTATCTTTTTTACTTTGGCTAGGCCTCTAAAGACATCTTTTGACCTTATTTTGATCACTGAAGGCATCTTCTGACCTTATTCTGCTTTGATCCTCCAATATGGCAGGGGGGTGGGGCGGGGTGCTTTTTTTTGTTTTGTTTTAGTTTTGGATATGTTGTTTATTCACTAGACTAAAAAAGGGAAAGATTGATGGTAATCTTTTCTAGAAGCAAAAACTGAATAATCAACATGTTTATGGGGTTTAAAACTTGGAAGCATAAGAGACTGACAAATTTGTGTAGAAGCTTAAAATTTTCATCACTGATGTACTTAGATGAGCTTGAATAGAGCGATATAAACAATGAGGAATCGTATAACTTAGGGATCAAGATTTGAGGTGTAGTGTTTTATTTGACCTTAATACAATATGGATAGTAAGACAGATTTACTTGAGTGAATGAATGCAGTGTGTTCGCAATGTGTTGCTGCTTCTGTTGCTACGAGACCTGCGAGTGCTGTCTGGACATGCTCTGCTGCTGTACTTGATGTCCCTCCTAGCCATGCCAACCCTGTGTTAAGCTAAAAATGGAATTTGTTTCCCTGTTTTCTCACACTCTGTTTCTTCCACGTCTCTTTTGTTACCTCCCACTGTGTGTTTGACAACTGTGAAGTTGAATAAACTTGTGCTTTTAAGTCATTTTCTATTGAAATCCTTTTTCTTTCTTTCAAGGTAGAACATTTTATGGTATCTGTTTGTTTGGTGTGAGTATAAAATTCTCCATTTCCATGGAACATGAACTCTGTCATACCAAACACACTGGAGTTGCTCTCCTGTTCTTAAACTAGATAAATAGCTAGAGCAAAGAAGTTATAAAACAGAAAATATAGTTCCCTTTTGGGCTACTTACAGCTTAGAGTTAGGTATTTGACATATTTGCATCAAATATAAGTCATTACCAGAGAAGGTTTATGGTCAAAGGATAGGCTTAATAAACACCAAGTCAAAAGAAAGACACTCGAACAACAACAAAATAATAGACATTTTTACCTTCACATATGGCATGATTTACAGTATTAAACTTGAAATACAACTGAAGACACACTCAGGTGGAATGAACGCTTGTGAGGGTTTAATTTTTGCACAAAATCAATCGAGGATCTAAATTAAACAATGAAACTCGAGCAAAATTTTGTTCAAACATTTTACCTTCACATGTGGCTTAATTTACAGTAGTACATTTGAATGTACAATTGAAGACATTCTCAGGAGGAAATGATGCTTGCGAAGATTATTATGATCTTTGCATAATAATCTATCAAGGATCAAAAGTAACTCCATTACTGCAGATTTACCTTAGCAACCGAGGATGGGATTTCTCCCTTCATCAATATCAATGAGAAGAACATGCTCCGGATCTGAGCCAGAAGGTCCTTCTGAGTACAGTGTGGGAAGATAAGCCTTGTATGCTGGCAAGTAGCGGGATACAAAGTCCTTCACCTGTGAAAAATGGAACAAAATAAAAAATTGGAAAACGTTCCTCTAAAGCATTAACTGATGATTTTCATTTCTTTTTGGAGAAAGAATACACATAAAGTTTTACCTCCTCATCAGTCATCCCAGCCTTCCCGTCAGCCCTCATTGCAATCTCCGCCTAAGAACATCCCACTAGACTATTTAAACAAATTGCACAAGAATAAATATGGAGCAAAATGCAGATGATATCACATAACGAACCTGCAAACGCCATTGGTAGACATAACTAGGGTCTTGAATCTTGATGACAATCCATGACTTGACAAACTTATGCCATGCATCATAATAAGTTTCTAAGTTCTTGTTGACCGTCTCTAGCTGCAATTTCTAAAGTTTCAATGATCCAAGAAGATAGATCAAAATAAAAGGCACAAGCATCCAGAGAGAGTCTAGTATTTGAACCTGTGGATCAACAGCTTTGACAACTTCAGGTGGAAGGGGTTTGAAACCAAGCATCCAACCTTCAAACAGAATTACCTAATATCCAAAGTACTGACAATGACGTGAGGCAATCTTACCATTTCGCTTGAGTTGGATCTATGAGAAAAGTTGTGTTTTTACAGAAGGGAACATGATGCTGACATTCTCACATTTTATATCATTTTAGAATTTCAACTTTTACTTTGTGGAAATGATGGAATTGGGGTCGCTCTTTGAATCATTAAACATTAGATGAACAGAAAACCACTAATTGCCTGCTCTAAATAAAAACAACTTCCTACCGGTAGAGGCCCTTCAACCTCTGGCCATTCGGAGGGATCAGCTCTGTCACCTCTACCACTGTAAGCAGACTGGAAATAGAGTTTCAGACTAAGTAACACATAATATTAATAACCCACTGAGACTTAAATGTTTACTAGTCTTTCTTACTTACTTTATCATATCTAGGAAGCTTCATCTTCACACCTGGATGGAGTTGAATATTAGTTAAGCATATAGATGCAGTGCCTAATTGAAAAGTAGCACAAGCTAAAAAGGTGCATTCACCTTCTTTCGTCAATTTACTTAGTGCTGTCAGTGTCTCAACAGACAATGGAAGATCATGGCTTCCAGCATTTCCACGAAACTGAAGTGAAGATGAAAATTTTTATTTTATTTTTTTGAGAAAAGAAGAAGTGAAATTCGTCATTTTCTACCTCCAAAAGCAAGTTCCCTGGGTTGCTGTCTCTTAGTTTCGCCTAAAACCACATAATGTGTCAGCATTGGTGATAATACACAGACGGAAACTAGCAAGCAGCAAACTCGTGAAACAATTACCTGTTCTTCTGCTGTTAAGTAAAAATCATCAATGGATATTGTAGCAGCTCTCCTGATGTTATGTGTGAGCATAATGTTTGGTTATTTCTGTCCCACAGGGGAAGCAAAAACTCATGAAAGCAACTTACCTCCCAGTGATTTTAAAAAGATATTCTAATGCGAATACTAGCGTTGTCTTTCCACATCCTTGAGGCGCACTGAAGCCAATCTACATTCCAAGAATATATCTTATCTTAGGTGTGTTTATGTCTAGATTTTCTAATCAGACCAGCATGATATTGACCTTAATGGAAATCAAACACACAAGAACCAAGAGAATAATAAAAATGTGTCTACCACCAATGGAGGGATTTCTTCTTCTTCTTTGAACTTGGAACTATGCTGTGAAATTTCCTGTTCACACCACAAGAAGACTGGAATATAGTAGTGGTAGATTCGAATTTTTTGGGCCTCGTTGAGAGACAACTGGTTGAGCTGAAACAATCTACAAAGCCGTAACCCATACTCTATCCACTTGTCAATGGACTCAGCCACCTTTTCTGACGTCAGACCTATCTTACTGATGAGGGGGCCTGAGCATATGAATTCATAAAGATCGTCCACAGAAGAAACTTGTGCTATTTCTTTTGAAGACACAGCATTCAATGGACCTTGCTTCCTTCCATTAGGGGAAAAATTATCACAAGAAGCAGATTTATCTTGCATCCATGAATATCCACTGCCTGCACAACCATGATCAGCCATGAATGCAAAAGGGTGAAAGAACATGACAGGACAGCATTTACACGGAAGTAACACTAATGGTCATCAACTGACACAATAAATAAACCATATAGATTACAAGAAGTAAAAAAGAAAGATCCACGGCATACAGTTAGCTATTCATCTTTTTCACTATGTAGCAAAACTTGCATCTAGGCTTACACCTTGTGTTTGTCTTTCATCTCATAAAGTAAAAATTGAATTTCCAAAACCTATCACAAATTTTGTATATGTATTTGAAATTAGAAGAATAACCTTCGTTCAAAGTTGATTCCTTTCATTTCAAAAGAAAAAAGGGAAACAAGAATAACCTTCAGAGTTTTATTTAATACTTTGTTTGGTAAGATTTCCAGCCTATGTATAACTAATACACACTCAATTTCAGTAATATAGAGTTATAACTAATACATAGCAAACCATGTTATATTAGTAATACAAAGGCTATTAATATATAAATAAGCATGGTTAAAGACAAAGCGGTCATTAAAACAACATTCCAGACAGTGGATAAGAAATAATCTCCGCATTACTAATACACCCTATTTTGGGAATCTTAGTAGCTCAGTTGGTTGACTATCTAAACTTTCACTTTATTGGTGAGGGTTCAATGTTACTCGATTGCAGAAATTCACAATGAACTCGAGGATCGAAGCACTATTTCAGGAGTTTCTCAAGAAAACAGTTAGTAAGGAAGAAGAAGAATTGAGCGAGAGAGAGAAATTTGTATATTTCATATCCTGATTGTAAAATGATTTGATTACAAGCTATATAGTAATTGAACTCTTAGCTAACTTTCACTGTAGCTAACTAATCAATGGAACTGTAACTAATCATGTATCATTCAATTCTCCCACCCTGTAATCCCCTCCCCCATTTCTTTTTGGAAAAGAAAAAAGAACATATTCAGTACTATTCTTATACACTCTATCAAACGGACCAAAGCTAGGCTTAATCTGTTCAACCAAATTATCGTCACCTTATCTTAACAGGAATATTTCCAGTCCTATGAAAAAACCCCATTTTAGCAACTGCAAGATCGATCAACTAATATAAGCAGGTACAAAGCATTTATGTGCAAGAACAGCTAATTATCTGCCAATTACAAGAATCTCGCCAAATAAGTTCACACCCACTTCGAACAAGGAAAAAATATAGTAGGACCCAAATTACAATAATTGAAAATTGAATTGAAGCAAAACAAAAGTAGAGCTGGAATTCAAAACCTGATGAATTGGAGAGGTGAGGCAACATTTGAGAGGATAAAGTTGGACGCTTTGCTCTTGGGTTTCCAGAAAGGGGAGAATTTGTCGACCCGATTTTCCAGCATTTGAAATCGCCGCAATTGTAAATATTATTAAAATCATAAAAATGTGGAAATCGTAAAGAATATGATAATGATGATGATGTGGAGGAAGCGGACAGCTGCCATGGCGACGGAGTCTGAGATAATATATTCAATCCCGCCATTGTCGGCTCTCTCTCTCTCTCTCTCTTTCACATACACACAGTGAGTAAGAGAAGTTCTCAGCAAGTGTGTGTGTGCTGCAGCTTTTTGTGGATACGACAGTTACAAAACGATCGGTTAAGATTTGGCCAAAAGGAATCTGACCTGAAAGCAAAGCTGGATTTTTTTTATGGGGACAAAAAGAATGAGGAAAACAATAACTAACATAGGAACATACATTTAAGATCACAAAATTCAAATAATATTTTTTTATAGGCTTTAGTACAGGGACAAAATCTTTACTGTGAATTCAGATAAAAAAAAACTTAATATTATAAATATTTAGTATTTATTTAAGATCACAAGATTCCAAAGAAACTCTATTTGATATTCCTAATAGTAATAGTGTTACTTAAATATAATCTAGGGATTGCTGCCTTCTTCAACCCCACCCCTTAATAGAGAAACACAAAATTTGAAATACATGGATCATAACATAAAGTTGATTTCACTTTTTACTGATATAAATCATACATAGTTCTTGAGTCGAGGATTTACGAGATATAATCTCTTTACCTCACAAACGTAGGATAGAATTTGTGTACACTTAATCTTTCAAGATCTCACTTGTGAGACCATATTGGGTATGTTATACTAGAAATCATACATAGTAATTTTTTAAAAGATTGTAGGAAGAAAAACATTTGACTCCCTGAAATAGTGCCATATATTATGGGAAACAATTATTTTATAAGCAAATGATATAGAAGATTAAGACAAATCATTCTAAATTACAAAAGCTGGCAAAGGTAACAGAGTTGAAAAAAATAGCATGTACAAAATTACCTGCATGATTTTCTTGAATTACAACTGAGAAAGTTGCTCATTTTTTACTGCTAAACTTGCTAAGTTTAAGTATATTCCTAGTATGTCAAATCCTTTACAGCAAAAGAGTGAACAAAAGGAACACTCAATATAATGTGAATTTGAATCAGTTACTCTCATAAAAAAAGCCTAGGGAGGAGCCAAGTTGCAAAAACGCCCCTTTATAGAATATGTCATCTGCTTCAGCATTGCTGCTCCATTTGGTTAGTCTTATATCTTCAAATTTCATGTCTGAAACAGTGTCTCAAGTAGCTTTGGCGAAGACAAACACGCGACTGACTTGAACTGTTGGCACAGGAAAAAGAGACACTTATTAGGGAGCTACACATAATGACAACTCAAATATGCTACTTTTGAATAATAACATACAAGTACCTCATCTTGTCGGTATTTAGCACGTATGACGTTTAGAAGGCAGTTATTTGTATTCAACTGTAGACCTTGTAGTGCAAGAACTGTGGTTTTCAGATCTTGAGCCTTGTAATAGGTATAGTGCTCCAGTGTTGGACTCTGTCAAAGTTGCAGGCATAAGTTCTACACGCCAGAGGCACGCAAAAGCTAACGAATTAAAGTAAAAGAAAACCAGTATATTCAAGAAGCAAACCCATGGGTGGCTTGACTGATCTAGTGTCCATCTTGCAAGGAATACAGATGATGCAGCAATAGCAGATGGGGTGAATTTCAAGAAGCCATATTCGAGCAATGTCAGTTCGGTGAGATAATTAGCCAAGAACTCTAGCTCCAGATTGGGATTCTGAAATTATGTATCATTAAGCAATACGATTATACTTCAGTACAGAGAAAAGTTCTGTTATCATTCAAGTGATGCACATTAATTCATTACCTTGTAAGAAGCTTGTGCTGCTCTTACAAATCTCCTACAAATAGCATCATACATATGAAGATGAAAATTTTCAGTTTTCACATAGACAAAAGAAAAGGAAACATTATGCTGTTATACACGTGTAAAAATAAACCATGGCTGAAACAAAAGTACCTGAGAAAGGTCTTTGCAGTTGGAGTTGAGAGTCGGAAACCTAGAAAGTTCAGAACAAGAATCTCCATTGCCAGGACCTGCTCCACACTTTAGTATATCAGAACCTTCAGTTTGTCCAACTAGTCTATTATAATATCTGAAAACCCATTTTTTTTCTGGGAGTTCTGCAAAATGATAGAGAAGGAAAGGGGAAGGGGGAGGTGTCGACGTCTTCTTTAGTAACCAAGAGGTTTCATGCAGATATAGTATTTCCTCTGAACTGTACCCATAAAATCATTGTTGACAGTATGCTGCATAGAGTTGCATTTCTTGTAGGAGTTCGACGAGATTCTCTCACTAATAAATATTAATGAAACAGAAGACACAGATCTACTTCCAATATTTGCAAGCTTGAAATAAGCATAGAGATTCATGTAGACCTACAAGTTCTAGCACTTAAGAAAAACCTCAAAAGCTGAAGGGGAATAGACCCCTGATAATTATACCAAATGATATACATTACACAATAACACATATAGAGAACGTAAACTACATGTGAAGTTTAGAGAGGAGAGATATATGAATGATCAAGTTCATCAATTAGGTTCTCCATGGGAAGTACAGAACAGAACCCAAAGACATCATCTTAAACTAGCTAATAGCATACTATGCTGGAACTATGCTTGTCCTTCCTACCCTTTCTCGTCACGTAATGCAGAAATTCAAGATCCTGATAGTGAGAACTTGAAAGAGCAGTATTCTACCTCATTTTTCGTGTAAGCATTATCAGTGATGAAACAGAACTCCTCAACACGTGGACCACACATCTCTTCATATTTCCTTCAAAATTGAAAGAAAAATCCATGTTCAGCCAGATAAAATGTAATTCTTTATTCAGGGATAAAAGGGAAGATTTTTTAATACAACGTGCAAAATGATGGCAAAAATGTTTGATGTCCTCTTTTTTTACAGGTGAAGGCACACTGCAGTCTGCAAATGTGGCTACATAGGAGCACTTCTTCATAAACACACATATATATGGAATGATGAGATTTGTTTTGTCAGATTCTAAAATGAGTGGAGTCCTTAGTCTTGGCCCTATATGCACTTTGTAGATAAGACGCTTCCAACTATTAGGCATGGCCAACCGATCCAAAGATTCTGAAGTAGACTTCTGTTTAATTTAGAAAGAAAGGATCCCGTATTTCTTCGACTTGAGTTTCTTTCTCTTTTAAGCATTTCAAGAAAATGTTTCCCCAAAAAGCAATATTTCAAAGAACCTATAGTAGTAAAAACAGTTGTGTCGAGCTTACGAGGCAACTAGCATGCAAGTGATTCCAAGGAGCTGCAGGTTTTTCCTTTCCACATAGTTTTGAGAGAGAAATAGATCGATAAAGTGAACAGCAAGGTAGAGTGTATCTGGCACCAACTTATATTCCTCTGACACCTGACACAAGATTAGACAATGACCTTAGCAACCAGCATTCTTATAAAGCATTTCTAAAATCAGCAGGCAACTAACAACCATTCTGAGCTGAAAAGGTAAAGGAAGGGCCAGAGAGGCGGGACGAATCCATCATCAAGTTGAAATTATACGGACTTAACTAGCACCAAATTCACAAGAATCTTACGAATGATTTATATTTTATCATAAGTAAAAAATCACATACGATCTTTACAAGCCTTATTCTAAACTGATCTAAGATGAATCAGCACCAGATGATGAAAACCCAAAATGAAAATGTAAGTTGCTTGTCCAAGTTAGTACTGTTAGGAAATTGATCTGTTTCACATTTATTTGTTCAAGATAAATCAAGTACTAATAATTAGAATATGTCAGCACTGGAAGACATAACACAATATGCTTCAACTATTCAGTTTCTTTTTTTTTAGATAAACACCAACTTACCTCCACAATCCAGTCGACAAGGATTGCACGCATACTTTCTGTGATATCTCGCTGGAGTGTTTCCATGAAATTTGATTGCGGCCTTCTAATTATCTGGAGAAATACAAATTAGACTTTGCATTAGGAGAAGTTTACAGTTATCCACTGTAACTCAAAAAGACTACGGCTACTACTTGACGCCATTATCCTAAAACAAGGAAATCTCAAAGTTATACAAGTTGAGATTTGGATTCAGAAAATTAAGCAAATAATGCTTATAAATATGCAGAGGAAAACATTCCAATAAGTAGGTGTCACGGTGGGAAAGTATTCTTGAGCGAAAGTATCCAGCATTCTTTCATAAGTGAACATATATTGAATGTATGAAGGAGGATTAACAAAGAAAAGAACCTAAGTGGTTACAGATAAAACTGAAATTATAATGAAAGTTGAGCATTGTTGCTGATTTGTCTAACCCGAATTTTGAATAAAACAGTGAAAAAGCATCCTTGAGTTGCTTGTGCAAATATGACCTTTGCCAGAGTGCCAATTACTTCTTCAACTAAGAAATCTAGAAGAACTGTGCAAGAATATCAATTAAACGAACCTCTGCAACCCGTAAATTGTTATATATATCATGAGCATATTGACTGCATTGTAGTGGATCTTTTTTATCAGAATCAATGTCTATGAAGTCCAACTTTGTTGATGTTGATGGTGCCGCATCACGAACAGCTTTCCCAACCATGCCTGGTAAAAAGTTCAATTAGTTTAGTATGCAAAAAGAAAAACAATAACAGAACAACATGGTCGCAATTACATGGAACACAAGAAAGCTAGTAGATATGAATCCTTTCTCTAGAGAAAAATGTCAAAGAAAGAAAGTGTGATGGAGAATTACAATCATTATTTAGGTCAAAAACATATTCACTAAGTACTCAAGAATAAAGTAAGAGGATAAGACCAAGGCTTCCTCATTGATTTATAAATTTTACTACGGAGAAATCACTTGTTATTATCATCTCTTTTTCTTAATCATCCTGTCCAGAACAACCACAAGCTTGTCAAAAGTTATATCGTCTCTATGAAACAAGTTCAAAAGGAAACTAACCTTTTCTTGGAAAACCTTTGATTTCTACTGGATTTCCTTGTTGTTCATGGGACTTTCTGTCTGAGCAACTTTGATTAAGGCTACTCCCTGTAGTTAGACAAATCAAGTGAATATTCATAAAACTGACTCAAATAGTACTTCTCAGATTAGAAAGACATGCTTTCAGCATCTTGACCCGTACTTGGTGGTAACTTGGTTGGAAATTGATAGACTTCAGGGTCAACAGAAGTGGTCACTTTAGACACATTCATTGAGCTGTTTCCAACCCGCATGATCTTCTTCTTCTTCTGACAATTAAAATAAACTAAATCAGATAATAACAGGGATAAAATGAGCCAGCAGGAAAGTGTATACACTATAACCAAGGCTTTATTGGGATAATATAGAAGCACATACAACACATGAATCCTTGAATTCGCTAATGCACACTACTTCTCTACTTGCAATATTTCAGATATTTCAAACCTCTTATTGATATTTAAGGAACTCTACAACAGTCAATTTATGAAACTTGTTTCGCATGGTGTCAATGACAATGCAGATGATACAAGTAAAACAGGAAGAACTACTAACTGGGACTTTCACAGCATTGAGGCAATCTCCATTTGAAGTGTTGCAACGTAGATTTGTGACATCCTTAAGCACTGGCCGGCATTTCTGCTCCACACAGGAAGTAAGTGGAACATTCTTGTTCCTCACCCTGCGGATTGCCGGGTTAGAACTTATCTGCAGAGCACGTTTCTGGCCCTGCTGCTTTGGCAGTTCTGCAGTGCTAGCAACCATGGATTTTTCAGGGACAGCAGCTCGAGATCTTGTAACTCGAACCATGGGCTCAATTGCAGCTGAGATTGCTGAATTTTCTCTCTTCATAGTGAGTGTGGGGGGGAATGGAATTAAGCTAGTCAATTTACATTTAGTTGAACCCCCTCATTTACCTGCAAAACTTCTCAAAGTCAGTAACATGACATATCAAGAATTATGAAGCTCAAGAAACAATGAAACTAACAAAACTTAACATGCTTTATCATGGAAGCCAACCATTATAATTTATAGCCAAGGCAAGCTTAAGCTTTCATGTTGACTAAATCTAGCACCAAATAAGGAAGAATTCATGTATAAATCTTTCCATAGGACTCCAATTCACTGGATAATACCGTTCAAAATGAAATGTGCATGTCATATCAAGAATAACGAAGCTCAAGAAACATTGAAACTTAACATTCTTTATCATGGAAGCCAACCATTATGATTTATAGACAAGGAAAGCTTTCGCTTCATCTTGACTAAATCCAACACTTAATAAGGAATTCATGTATAAATCTTTCCATAGGATTCCAGTTCACAGGATAATACCATTCAAAATGAAATGTGCATAAGAAACGCCCAATATTCCAGATCCATATTCACAAAAATAATACTCCACTCATCAAAATAACACGTCCACATGTCCTACTAATATCAAGCATGAACATTAAACTATTAACCATCAAAAGAAGTACAAATATGAAAGAACTTATTTCTCAAACAACAACAAACATATCCCACAAGTGGGGTTTGGTGAGGGTAGAGAGGTCGTCAGATAGTCTCTCAGCTCAAAGAAAACAATAGGAGTGAAGAAACCAAGGCAAAATATTAAACAAGGCAAAGAACTTACATCTCCACTAATGTAAATGTTCTAAAACTTAAACAAGAGAAAAATCTCAATGAAGCAGACAGACACCACCAATGTGGCTCAAAATCGAACTATAATCCAAGAAACGTTTAAAAATACGTCTTTTACCAAACATTTAGATGCCTAATTAAAGGAAATTCCTCTACATTTCTTCTTCTCTACTCCAAGAACTCAAAATTATCAGACAAACCCAACGACCCACTTCAATAAAATAGAAAAAATTAACAATGTAAGAAGGAAGATTCAAAATTTGATAATTTCAAGAAACCCCAAAGACCATATCATATCAGCAAAATGTTATTGAACAAAGAATGTAGATTAATAAACCTTGTTTCTGCATTCAACAGCTACAAGAACATTCAAGAATGTGATCAAGACAGGATCTTGATGAAAGAAAATGGAGATTGAGATGGAAGAGAGGCGGGATATTGAGTTCAAAGTTCAAATTCAAGAAAATTGAAGGAAGGTTTAAAATGAGAAAAAAAGAAATTCAATTAGGGAGTAATTCTTTATCTTGGGTTTACAGTAATGGCCTCTGAGAAAAAGAGAAAAAAAAACAGAGAGAGGTTTGACTGGTTTGACTAAAACGGTTTTATAGAGCAAATTAATATTGTAATTTGGTTATTATAAGGTAAAACGCGGTCCGAAAATGTAAAATACAAGGACATCCTAGCTGGCTGTTTTATTCCTGAATTACCCTCCTTACTTTGGAAAATTATACACATTTAGTCCTTTGTCTATTATAGTAGTTTTATTATAGTATGTATACTTGAATTTTTTTGCTTAAAATATGAAGTAAAAAATGTGCTATTATGAAAAGGTGAATCACTAAACTTGTTAAACATTTAAAATTATAGGTCTAATGATCGAAGGGAGGATGAATTCACGTGAATCTGAGGAACTCCCTAGCTACACATTGTAACCTAGTTATTGTTACACCTCATGAGACCAGAATTATAATATGAGGTACTTACTCGTGATGAATGCAGATAAATTTATGCAACTAAGTAGCTCATTGTATTAACTATGGTCCCAAGAGGAGTAACGATAGCTAGATATTACAATGCAAAGAGAGATTAATTGAGAAAAACCATCATTCACTTACCCTACTCAAGTGACTCTAATAATGGCATATTTGTACTCTATTATATAAGAGATTCGATGTATCAATTTGTGCATATCTCGATTAATCCATGAATCTTTTATATAAGAGTTTCGATATATCAATTTGTGCATATCTCGATTAATCCATGAATCTTTTATATAAGAGTTTCGATGTATCAATTTGTGTGTATCTCGATTAACATGAAGCAACTTGCTTGTAACTGGATTCAGACCTAATATTTCTGAATAACTCTCATACCTAAGCAACTACTAGGTCACCCCCTTGGGAGATGCTAGTGCCATGTTTCAGTTATATACCATAGCATATCCACTAAATTGAAAGTCATGGTCATAGCTTAGCTATATACATCAGCTTGTAATTAGGTATATATATGCACTTAAGAAATGAGACACATATGTATAATGGATGCATGAGATATGCTCAAGAGAGAAAAATGAGACACTTCCATCATCCATTTAAGAAAATTAGGTGTCTGAAATACTTCAGTTCAAACTATACAGAATGGCAAGTTTTAGCTTGCATTTCCAATGATCAAATTGCAAAGCTTAAAACCCTTCAATTATTTATTAAAGGATAGAAAGTGTCTTTCATGGTTTTGTTGATGACTGATGTCAAGGAGAACCAGCTGACACTAAATTTTAGTCTGAGAGAATCATGAAACCATTCCACTATTTACCAGCTCTTCCAAACCTTTTCTGAGTCTTTCTGCAGCTACTTGACAGTCCTTCTCAATCAATCCTCCAAAGGCGATCCTAACATAACCTGGACAACCGCTGGAACTTCCAGGGATCAGGACTATTCCATGCCTCTTAGCAAGCCAGTGAACTACTTTGAAGTCGTCCATGTATTTATCTGGCAGCTTTGCCCACAGGTAAATGGCACCTTCTCCTCCTTTAACAGCTCCCTCTCCCAAAGGAGATAAGGCTTCTTGAAGCACCTCTCTGTTCTTGACAAGGTCTTTAACTTGATTAGTTACCCATTCTGCTCCCATTTCCATTGAGTAAAGAGCCAGTCGTTGTGAGATTATTGAAGCACAAATCGGTATGTTGTCCTGAACTTTAAGGAGTTGAGCTGCGAGCCCTTCCACTTCCGATGGGTATGCTATCTGCATCCATTAAGACATGAGTTTAGCTCACTCACAAGATGAAACAACTTATCCAATTCAGGAGTAAATATCCAGTACAAAAGTTTGCGGAGGAATTCTGCTGCAAAATTAACATTGCAGCAAAAACATGTTATAAAGCAATCATGCCTCACTCGCAATAATTAGCTGTTGGAACAAGTCATTTTTGTTGCAAAAGAATACTTGTATTTGGTTGCTATTGAGACCAGTTTTATATCCAATCCCAGCAGATTACTCAGCCAGGCACACATGTTTTTATAAAAGCTAATGAATAACAAGTATAGAGAGATATATTAGAGGTGTCATACATGCTGGTTTTAAAAAGAGATGTGTGAGTAAAGAGAGGCGGTTTTATTTGGGATAAAGGTAAAGACGAGGGAGTTTATGAGGCAAGAAGATGCAGTTGGGGAAAACATAGACAAATCATCTTTTAACCAGAGATATATTTTTCTGGTTGTCTCAAGAGTCGCCCAACAGAATAATAATCACTTGTGTGCCCAATATCATTACATTTCTAGATATAAGTTGGAACAAGAATCACTTACATATCCAACTCGCCATCCCATCATCCCATATGCTTTGGAGAAGGAAAAAATGTTGACAATGTGGTTTGCTTCTATGCAAACATGCTTCCGATCATCATACATGAAATACCTGCAAATAACTTGCAACATATATATAAGAACATATCATCCAGGAAAATAGTTAACCACAAACAGAGTGTACTGAAAAAAGTTGCAAGAAAAAGAAGGAACAGAGATGATATTTGACAGAACAAGATGTTTGCATTCATGGAGGAGCAAAGGCTCAATAGATACATGTCTTAACTATCTAACTCCTTGAGAAAACAACTTTCTAGGCCTATCTGTCATCTAGGGATTGAGAACAAACAGCATTAAGTTGGCCAATAAGGATAAATTCAAGACTGAACATTCTGTCACCTTTAGCTATTTCCTTTCCTCCCCTTCATACCGATTAAAATTCTGCAACAGATCCCAGGATAGCATAAATTTTTGGGAAAAAGGACAAATATACCCCCGAACTATCGTAAATGGTATGTGTATACTCTTCGTTATACTTTTGGTACACCTATGACCTTACCGTCCAAATTTTAGAGCGTATATACCCTTTATACTAACCAATGACCTTACCGTCCAAATTTTAGAGCGTATATACCCTTTATACTAACGGTGATACACGTGTCCTAATCCTATCTACCGACCTGAAATTTATTAAATTTTTCTACCAAAAATTAAAATTCCCACCCGGAAACCCACCGAAGTAAAAATACCCGCATCCAATTTATTCCAATTTCTCTCACTATCCCCAAAAGTACATCCACTACATTGGCATCCAGCAATGTTGATTTCCCCTCTTGACACACCGCCAAATTGCACACCACCAAGATTACCCTACCAGCCATATCGTGGGTTTTGAGCTAATGACGAGTCAATGTCATTTTCCAGGCCAAGTTGAATATCGCGTGTGTTCTTTGGTCTCCTCGGAGCTGTCATTGAGAAGATTAATTAGCAGAGATGTTAGTTCCAGCTGGAACAATTTTCACTTTGTTGAGTTGTGCCAACTAGAGGTTGTCTAATGCGATGACAATGTTTGGTTGAACTCCGGCATACCTTGACACTAGTAACGGCTTGAAAGCCGATGAAAATTGCGGCGTGGACAATGTAACCCTAGGTGTGTGTTTAGCATAGGAATTGCAGTTATGTTTCACAGATGACAGATAACATCTACAAACAGAGAAAATGAAGTTGGAGGAGGCAGATGATGGGATTTCGTCGGCGATAATCTCTGACAAAATCGATTGCGAAGATAAAGAGGAATAGCTGGAGGGACGAGTAGTAAAGGAAGTAGAGGCAAGTTGTTGACGATGACAGATTCTTCAGAGCTCGAAAAAGAGTTGAAGCAATGATTATTCCTTGATTTCATTTCCGATGTGGTGTGAGAGAGAAGCACATGTGGATTCTCCGCTACCCAGTTGAGCAATTTGGGTTATATTTTTGGATCTGGGTATCATGTATTTGGGTGGGGTTTTAATTAATTTGGGTGGGGATTTTAATTTTGGTAGAAAAATTTAATAAATTTCGGGTCAGTAGATAGGATTAGGACACGTGTATCACCGTTAGTATAAAGGGTATATACGCTCTAAAGTTTGGACGGTAAGGTCATTGATGTACCGAAAGTATAACGAAGGGTATACACATACCATTTATGATAGTTCGGGGGTATATTTGTCCTTTTTCCCTAAATTTTCTTGCCTATCAAATTTAGTGCAAGTTAAAAGTTCACAAATCATAAATATTTCCTCACAATGCCAACACAAACGACCTGTATCCTTGGTTTTATTCAAAAGTCTCTTGCTGGTCTAACTAACAGTATTCCAGGATTAGTCAATTCAACAACTACTTCCCTCATCATCTTTAGTTCTAAGACCATCATCACTCGTCCACGGACGAAAAAACAAATTGGCACCAGTCATTAACAGCAAGTACTCAATTCAATACGAGAAACTAAAAGATTTGTATACAACAGAAAAAGTCACTTACTCATATGTGTTATCAATTACGAGCCAACATCCCGCTTCCTTACAAATATCAGATATCCTCTACATGACAAAAATGCAACTTGTTAATGTTTTAATAAAGTAAAAATCACAAGAGAATACTAATGCACTTTGATAACTGATGACTTCAACAATCCATCATATCTATAAAGATGAGATAAGAGACCTTAAGAAGGGACTCAGGGATATATGTTCCTGATGGATTGCCGGGATTAACAACAGTGACAAGCTTTGGGGTTGGTACAGTCTTCTTTAGAGTACTCTCCAACCAGTCTGAAAATTGAGAAATCATGGAATATGTCAACCCATAGACAATCAAACAACAAAGGCAGATAATGTTTTGAAACTCTCAAGTCCATTTTGCAAAACAGTTGCAATATTTAGGTTAGCATTATGCATCAAAGTGTCAAACTTTTAAGTTATAACACACTTAAATCGGGTCAACAATCGGGAGTGAACTTTACTAACTTCATTTTTCTTTTTCTTTTCTTTCTGGTAGGGATGGGGTGAGGACATCCAATACAAGAAAAAACGCAGAACAATTGTTTTCCAGACAACATTCTACAAATCAAGACCATTATGAATGATTTACACAACTTGCAACACAAAGCAGAACACTACTTCTGCAGCAACCTCATCTTCAGTTGATTTCTACACAAACAGTGTTAGATTCAGAGAAGATGGAGTTTTTTTATAAATTTCAAGCAAAGGGGGAAAAAGTAACTCATAGTACAAATGTGATTAGTGATTACGATATATTCCCAAGTGCTCAGGTGACAAAGATAAAACGTGTTCACTAAAACTTGAACATGCATGCTAGCACAAAAGAGATGTATACCACAACATCTAGTATAATCAGTCTTAAGGAAAACTAATGGAAGGAATAGTAGTGTCTTAATAATGGGGAAGGTACCACGAAATGAACATCATATGAAAGTACAAACCTGCATCAGGATGGAGTGTCTTTGCATCACCAGGACCCACCAGAATATCAGTAACACCTGTCATCTGGAATGACATGTGTGCATTGAAATAGTATGGTGCAAACATAACGACCGAATCGCCAGCATCACACAGTGTGAGAACGACATTTACGAAAGCCTGAAATCGATTCAGTAAGATTCCATTAGAGATTTCTCAGCGATAGGGATACAGCTAGTCCATTAGTCACTAACAAAGAACATAGACATATACACAAATTAATTTACCCATAAATGTAGCATCTCTATTTCACTACAAATGGCTCTTTAATATAGCTCTACTATCTTCATTCAGCTTAAGATAGCATCTGAATTTGTTTATTGTAGTAAATAGTGATTTTAATTTGGAGCACTATTGAGGACACCACTCTCCTATTCAAAAAGAGACTACTGCTCTGTAATGGACAGGTACGTAATGATATGTCTGTACTCTGTACTCATACTTTGTGAGCCCATTGAACCATCATTTAATCAGTCATGGAAAGTCTAGCCGATTAAATCTCAAAATACCCTAAGTAATCCCAAGTTCAATTTTGCAGACAAAATTTTGAGGTTCAAGTGCTTGAGCTTGAGCATTTTAGGTATGTCGGTAGATTTTTTCTCTAATATGCTTCTGACAGATGATGCTAAATGGGGAGTTTTGTTGCTGCAGATGTTCGCATTGCAAGATTGTCATCTCATGAAAGTGACAACATACAAAAATATAGTGATAGCATGCAAGAACTAAAAGAGGTCTTATAAAAAAAAATAGAGCACTTTTTTTATCAAGTTGTAGCATGGAGCTGAATAAGCCCACAACAGAAGAGTAATCTTCTTTTATCAAGAAAAATATACATAAGCAGAAGAATAATCTTTAGATGGGTAGAAGCAGAAGAAAATAAAATCCACATCTCAAAAGCACACCAACCTTTCAGTACACATCATGATATACAAAGAAGAAACTTTTCACGAGTGAGGTAGTTCTATATGTCTTTTCATAAGTCCTCCATACCGTTTATCAGGAAAAGCACTATATGGAAGCTAGCATTTTGTTGACTACATAGACTCTAACAAGTCTTCCCCGAAGAGGGGGAGAGAGAGAAAGGGGGGTAAAAAGAAAGGAAAAAGATCCACTCACGAGATGAATCTCTTAGTTTGATGACAATGCAGATAGTAGAAAATTGCAATTCCTTTGAGGAGCCCTACCGCGTTTCTAGTATGAACCAGCCAACTCTGAACATAAATTAAGGGAAAAGGGGAACTGAAGAATAGCTAAGGAAGGTGCAGTAAGCATGCACCGAAATACTGGTCCTTTGTCAAAGCAAATGAACCTGGTATGAAGGTGGAGTAGAATCAATCTCAATCCACTCTAACTCATGCAAACAAATCACCAAAATGCAGTTTCATTCTACACCGTCCAACCTTTATCTGGAAAAAGCTGGAAGAAAGGCGAGAAAGAAAGGTAGCCTACTACTATTAAGGACAGGTAAGAAAGAGAGGCGAGCTGACTGGCACCTATACCCTCTAATGACTGAAAAGTAATAAAGTAACATTTTACCTGATTTGCACCAGCAGTAACCATCACTGAGGATTTATGTAGGTTATTTTCACGACCCAACTGGAGAAGAGCACAAAGAAAGTATTAGACTGAAAGATGTAAAAATCAAATCTCAACAAGTGAATAATATAGTTTGAAAACATGAAATGTATGTGACAGTAACTACTGGTTCACTAGGCAAAGTACCATATGCCACTCCAATGTTTGTTCCACTACCCAGCCTATAAGATGCAAACCAGAGTACCACAGTAATCCAACTGATAAACCATACCTTTTGAATCAACGCCTCCCTAAGCTCAGGAAGGCCCTCATCGGCACCATAGCGACTAACTGAAGGTTCCCAGATAGCTTCTTTCACTTTTTCAAGTGCTCGAGCAGGTGGTTGCCAGTACACTACTCCCTGCAAGACAGAGAAGAAATAAGATGGTACCAAGATATATGGACGGAAAACATGGACAAACCATATTCAGGCAAAACCAATATAACTTCTCAATCTAACAGAAAGATCCACCCACAACAGATAACTCTATTCCTTTTGTTTACTCTTTCTGGAAGGTGCATAAGAAGCAATAACTACCCACCCATTCCCCAGGCCCCAACCCCAGCAAACTAGACAGCTTTTAAAACTTCCATTGGTAGGTTTAGGTTGATTAAACTTTTTTTTATATGGAGGTTGATTAAACTTGCTTGTCAAAAGATCGGTCCTCAGAGATTGTAATAGTACCAGTCCTTTGTAAAATAGTCCAATACTAGACGGATAACACTTAGGGATAACTTCTCACAGCATGGCAGGGCTGCAGATATTCTTCTGAATCACAGTATTCTTGGTTAACTCAAACAAAAACAGATCAAAAGAAAAGTATTATGACTCTTTTTTCACAGGAAAAGGACAAACCGACCATGGAACATAATCTCCATTCTCCACATTCAAAATCATCTGCAAATACATTCTTTACATGGGAGAGAGGTCCAATTGGAATTTATTTATTTTTCCATCACTAGCTTAAATATTAAGGAATCCACATTTCAACCAAAAAAAATTGAAATTGATAACCCCAAGAATGAATCAGACAAATTTAATCTAAGTCAATCTAATCAAGATTTCGAAAGGCACAAAAAGATGATCTGTAGGCTTCAAAGTCATCACAACACAGATGAATTTTATCAAAGTTCTCAACTTTTTGAACCTTTCAATGGAGATTAGAATAATAAAACTAATGAAACAAACATTGAAGAAAGTAAACAAACCTGAGCTAGAGAAATACAATCTTTATTACCTCGAACCAGTTCTTGTATCTATCAATTGCAAAAACACAACAACAACAACACATCCCATCAATGCACAGAAACTTAAACCAAACAAACAAAAAACAACAAATCCAATCTTGGTTCTTGAAATTTACCTGAACCAT
Source organism: Solanum stenotomum (assembly GCF_019186545.1). Taxonomy (NCBI): domain Eukaryota; kingdom Viridiplantae; phylum Streptophyta; class Magnoliopsida; order Solanales; family Solanaceae; genus Solanum; species Solanum stenotomum. Next base: position 2,609,478 of record NC_064284.1, on the reverse strand, counting down.
AACTGGTGTCTCGGTAAGCACAGCTCTTCTAGCAAGCATTCCAAAAGACCCCATTTCCTCTTTTCTCTCTAAAACAATAAAATAAACACAACCTTCGAAGAAAAGAGTTCTTATCCGCCTACCCAGAAAGCAAAAAAAAGGCCTTTTTCCTTTCTGAAAAATCATACAAAAAGGTTGGAACTTATATAGAAAGAGAGAGATCGTAAAAATTATAAAAATTGGATCTTTTTGTTAAATTAATGAATAAATTTGACTGCTACGGACGACCCTTGAAACTGTTTACTGCAAGTAGGAATTAATAATATAGTAGTAGCTGGCAAAAGGCAAAAGCCAAAGGCAAAAATGACGGAACCCCTTTTTGTATTTTTTGTTTCATACACGTTATAGCATATAGTATATGTTAGGAATTTGTTTTGACTGTTAGAAGTTGAAGTTTCCATTATTAATTTTGGTAGAGAAAATGAAGCACGTTTCTCTCTTTGCCTTTCTTTCTTGTTTCTGTTTTTTTCTCCCTTTTTAGTGCCTTCTTTGACCCTATCTCCCCCACCTACTTGTCTAATTCTTGGTCTAACACGAAAAAAAGTAAGACAAATAAATTAATAGTAATATAGTAAATATTATGGGTTGTATGATATCGAGATGAAATAATTGATTGAGCATATTTCATGAAGTTATTCTACTATTGTAGTGTAAAATATAAATGATAGAATAAAAAAATTGAAATTTCACATCCTGTATTTTGTTCTGAAATTATTATTTTGTATCCTTCGTATAAATGGACCTCTTAAAGAATCGTTTTGTACGAAAATAAGATGGACAAAGTTACCCCATATGAATGAGTAATAAGAGCATGCAATTACTTTTATTTTTCAATTTCTTATTCAATCCCGCAAATACATTTGAATTTTGATTAAATTAAATTAGGAAGGTGTAAGATGCATTTCAAAGAGAAGTATTTCATTATACGAATATAATTTTTTTTCATATATCCTATCACTACCTTGTGTTATTTATTTATTCATCCCTTATACGAATAGAATTTTTGAAAGAGAAAATGATTTGTTTTTCATTTTTATTTATCCCATCATTACCTTGTATAATATATTTATTATTTATTTATTTATTTATTTATTTATTTATTGTTGTTTGGAAACAAATAAAGATTCGGCCGTGAAGACTTGACGTGCGAAACTTCCGGGTACATTCAATTATTTTATTTTATCTTATTCTTTCCAGGAGAATCTATGAAAGTGTGAATTCATGATAAGAACTTTTAAAAATATGGTTAGAAATAAATACTTTTTATTTTAAATTATTTTTTTGAATTTAATTTGATATAAAGTTTAACGTGTTATTTTAAAATAAAAATATATATTTAGTTTGCTATGTTTTAATTTTTTTTTAGCTTGTTTCTAAAATATGTCCTTTTTTTATAACTTTTTATTTTTAACTTTACATGTTTAAATCAGTATTTTAAAATATATCTTTGGTTTAAAACTAAAAAAGTAATTAAAATTTATATCAAGTATTAAAGCAAACAAATGAATTAAAATAGAAAGAGTGTAATCATATATTATTATAAGTGGGACCATCACAAATGAAAAGTTGAAATACTAAAATGCCCTTGTAAAATTAAATGACTCTATTACCATTTTTAAGGTAAAAAAAAAATCTAATTTTCCCACTTTTAGTTATCCTTTTTCACTAATTATTTTCATTTTATTTAATAAGAAGTCCAAAAGTCCATGTAACATGGGTAACATCTTATAAACAAAAGTTCAAAGATCACAATTGATTTCTTTTCAAATTTGCCTTTTCCCATTATATTTAATTAATAATTAAATAATAACATATTAAATAGTTGCACCACTCATCAAAATTCGTTCATATACTCTTCAACCACATTAATAAACCAAGAAGACATAATTCCTCATTAAACAACAGTATAATGTCATTAGGTAAAAACCTTTTCATTTTCTCTTATTTGTGTTATATTTAAGAATCCAAATTACATTAAATATTATATTCAAATAAGTTATAAGTTTTTCCATCTATCCTAATATCTCCTATTTATATTTAAACTCTATTATCACTATGTATCTAATTGTATGAGCAGTAGAAACTGAACTTCAGTAAGGTGGAGTAGTACTTTCATTGTTCTCTTTTTATTCTTTTTTTTTATGAAAATACTTTTGTTTTATAAAGTCTTGATTTGATGTCTAATTATATAAATGTTGGAATCTGAACTTATTTAGAGGGAGTAATACTTTTATTATCTGTTTATTTATCCTTTGAAAATACTTCTATTTCATTGAGCTTTTATTTGATGATTTCAAATTTTCTTATATGTAATTCATTTGTTTTTTGTTAGTTCATAAGTATGTATATACACATATTCAAAGTTTTCTTTTCGTTATGCATTTATTTTTTGCACCATATAATTATTGGTTTATATTGTTTTTTTTTTATACCATATTGTTAATATCTCACAAGTGATTGTGTTGTATTTCATAATTCAAAATTTAAAGAAGATAGAATTAATAATTTTGAATGAGTCAAAGAAGACGAAGAGTACATATTCATGTCTATAAAATATTTAAACAGTGATTATTTTTATAACAAATAAATACTATTTTTTTGTAGGTGTACACTATGAACTTGATAATGATCTANAGAAAATGATTTGTTTTTCATTTTTATTTATCCCATCATTACCTTGTATAATATATTTATTTATTTATTTATTGTTGTTTAGGAAACAAATAAAGATTCGGCCGTGAAGACTTGACGTGCGAAACTTCCGGGTACATTCAATTATTTTATTTTATCTTATTCTTTCCAGGAGAATCTATGAAAGTGTGAATTCATGATAAGAACTTTTAAAAATATGGTTAGAAATAAATACTTTTTATTTTAAATTATTTTTTTGGATTTGATTTGATATAAAATTTAACGTGTTATTTTAAAATAAAAATATATATTTAGTTTGCTATGTCTTAATTTTTTTTTAGCTTGTTTCTTAAATGTCTTTTTTACTTTTTATTTTTAACTTTACATGTTTAAATTAGTATTTTAAAATATATCTTTAATTTAAAACTAAAAAAGTAATTAAAATTTATATCAAGTATTAAAGCAAATAAATAAATTAAAATAGAAAGAGTGTAATATATTAAAATATCCTTTGAATTATTCTAGGATATATTGGGTATAAAAAACTATTGTAAATGGAGGGAGGGAATACTAATCAATGAGGTTTGGTAGAAACAAAAAGGTTGGTAGGAGATAAGACTAACACCCAATGACCACTTCTTTTGCTTTTCCTTGTTTCACGACAACACTTAATGAGTAATATATTATGCTTTAGTTGTTTTAATTTATTTACCTGATTTTGATTTGATACCAAAAAAAGATTCTTAAACATATTGTACTTTTAAATTAAAGATACATGAAATATATGACAATGCTCTACTAGTAGAGTTGTCTGGTCAATTCATATGAGTGTCGTGTTCCATGCAATTTTATATGAATTCTTCACGATATTCACATTGAGTTTATTTTTTCATGGTTGTCAACAAAGTGGTAATCACTGTGGATATAGTACAAATGTACAATTACATTTTTGGTGCTCTTATTATTTGGATTTTGGAACAAAATATCATCACTTACTCACTTCACTTGTATTTTATGCTTTTTAGTTACAATATGTGTGGCTGAGTGACAGTAATTGCAAACAAATTAAAGTAGATTATAATGTAAAATTTCAAGAATCTAACATGTGTTTGGATCTGCTTGTGCGCACTTTGACTGCTTCCATGAGGTTACCTGCTATCTCCCACTAGCATAATTACCAGATAACTCTGTGTCTCTGTCTACCAAGGGTTGAACTGTTGTCTCTGGCAGGGATTGTTGGCCTAGTTTCTTGATGTCGTTTCCTTGTCTAATAGCGGAATTTTTCTCCTCAAACTGATTCTTGGCCTCTAAGAGTTTCATGTGGTTCATTTCCCCGCCCAATCTGTCAGCTAAACGGAGCATCTCTCTTTCATGTTCAATCTCCTCTACAACTTTTGGAGATATGTATTCAGAATCTCGTAGTCTACTTTTCTATCCACCTCCTGTTGCCCTGGATGATTTCGGCAGAGAAGTACATCATGATTGTGAATGTCCTTACATCTGGTGATGGTCCAAAGTTCTTTATTGCTTCAAAAGAGTTGCATCCTACACCCTCTGGCTTGTTTCTGCCAAGTATTTTAGTAAGATATTACATGAATAAATACTCTGTTTCAAGTCCAATTTCTTTGGCCTGCTCAACAATGTCAATAGCATGATCTAGCAGTAAACGCCCTTCATTAATACATCAGCAACAAGATTTGATCTTGCACCATTATTAGGTGAATGAAGTCTGAGCAAAACGGCTTACATTATGCAAGTCGATACCAGCATTTTGAAAGTTGAAAAGAATGTAGGAAAGGATACACCTCGAATTATTTGAGACTGCAACTTCAGTTCAACTGAGGGGTTGAGTTATAGCAGATCTAAGGTTTTCAATAAACGGCTTGGTCAGTATCAACAACAAAAGGCAAAGATCTTTGTGCAAGAGAAAGCCAAGAAGACGTCAGTTTGAGGTCTTCTTCTTACTCAGATTTGTTTTCAATAAAGTCTTACCATTGATCTCCACAATTGCAGCTTCCATTCAAGAACTTATGGTATCTATTAACATCCCGCACTATAATCTCTCTATCAACAAGTCTACTAATATACTTAAATGCCTCATGACAATCCCTGCAAATTCTCAAATTCTTCACAATCCGCAAAGCTTTACCAGGTGGTGCTGTTCCATTCAACAATCCAAATGCCAATGCCAGCTTCTCACTGTGATGCCAAAGTGATTTCTTCTTCTCCTTCTCTTCTACTTCATGCAACATTTCAGTCCATACGGGCACGTAACCCAGTTTCTCAATCTCCTCCATTAACTCTGTTAACTTAGCATAAATCTCATTGGTTCTCTCATGCCTCCTATCACCAGCTAAAAACATATGAACCTCTCCCAGCGCTTCAATCCAACTCTTCCCACCTTCCTTCCTCACTTTCTTATCCTTCATTCTCTTCCACACCTCCCTCACCTCATCCCACCTCCCTGCACTTGCATAAGCATTAGCCAAAATTACATAAGCTGAATCATCCATTGGGTTAATCTCCAACAACCTATCACTCATCCTCCACGCAATATCCATATTCACATGATATGCACATTTAGACAATAATACTCGCCATAAAGCTGCATCTGGCTTAAAAGGCATGGTTAAAGCAATTCGCTCTGCCTCCTCCAGACGTCCTGCTTTTCCCAATGCACCCACCAAACACGTATAGTGCTCAAGACACGGCTCCAAACTATACTCTTCGGTCATCCTCTTGAACCATATCTCAGTCTCTTCAACTAAACCTGCATTGTATAATGCCGTCAAAGTAGCTAAGAAACTGTACTCATCTGGTACCATTCCCCGTTCTTCCATTAAAGTGAAAAGCTCTATGACATTTCCATGTTCCCCTTGTTGAGCATGCCCTGCCATCATCGCATTCCACCCGACAATATTGAGTTCCATTTCAAGCTCATCAAACACTCCACGAGCATTCCCCACAAGCCCACATTTCCCATACCCATCAATCAATGCACTGCCTACAATAACATTCAAATTAAGCCCTGTTACCATCGCGTGCCCATGAATAATCCTACATTGTTCAAGCATAGCCATGTCAGAACCCGCCCGCAAAGCCCCAGAAACACTAACCATAGTAGATGCCATACCACTCCTCCTCATTTCAACAAAACACGATAAAGCATCAATAGGCTTATAATTCTGAGCAAACCCAACAATAACCGAGGAGAAACAAACCTCATCTCTCACAGACATTTCATCGAACACCTTCTTAGCATTATTCGACAACCCAGTTTTAAAATACAATGACACAAGAGCTGACGCCGTAAACAGCTCTGCAGAGAAACCCAATTTGACAGCAAGAGAATGAAGTTGTGCCCCGAAGGTGAGTGCAGGAAGAGTGGCGCATGTTTTGAGAAGGGACGTTAAAGTATGGCTATTGGGTAGGATTCTTGAAGGGTGACGGAGCATGGAAATGAAATGATGAAAGGAAAGTGGTGAGTTGGAGAATGCAGATGTGAGGGCTGTCCATGAAACGACATTGGGCGATGGGATTGAACGGAAAACACGGGCGGCGTCTGACCGGAGATCGGATTTGGAGTAGAGAGTGATGAGGTTGTTTAGCACTGCACGGTTAGCTTTTGCGGCGCCTGTTGTGATGGCTCGCGCATGTACGCACCGTGGGTCTGTTGAATCCATTTCTCAAGCCTGATTTGCTTGTTTCATCGAACTAATACCAACACAATGGACCCTAATGGTGGGTGGACACGGATAGATTAATTAGGTAGTTGAGTGTTGTCGTGCTAAGTGTCTTTATACCTCCTAAAGTAGGGCTACGATTTGCTTACACTCTACTTTTTTCAAAATAACTTTGTAAAATTATGTTGAATATGTTGTTTTGTAGTATTAATCTGAAGAAAATATCAGTACTAACACTAAATATTTTATTGCTCCAATTAACAAATTAACTTTATTAGTTTATGTGGCAGAGGAACAAGATTTTGATGATACAAACTCTGTGGAAGACAAAATGCAAGAAATTTCTCCATCTTAGACAGTATCATCCATGATGTACTGACTATTCATGTTTCAACTTTCAAATGTAAGATTGTAATAGCAGCTGACTGAATGTTCACTATGAAGTTTGAATAACAAAAAGTAATAGAGACATGTTCTTCACTCAAGAAAACATTCCATAGAAACAACAAAACAAATACACAAAAATGATGACATGTACAAACTTGTCAAGAAAGCAACAAAAGAAAAATTAACTTTGACAATACACTACTATGCGTCGGTCTCAAACAAGTTGAGATCGACTATATGACTAACCATATTTAACTATAACAATGCATCGTCAGGATCTTTCTTTTCTTTTTTTGATAAGGTGTGAGGAATGTTAAACACTCTGTGCATCTCATCAGTCATGTCATAAGCTAGATCATAATTTCTGACCATTTTATATCCCTTGATCATTATTCTATAAGTGACTAAATCAGGAGAGATGTTAGTTTCTCTGATTCCATCAAACAACCTCTGGGCCTCATCCATTCGATGTAACTTGGAATATTTATGGATGAAGCAATTGTAAATATAGACATCAGGAGAGATGTTCTGTCTTACCATCATTCTGAACAACCTCCTGGCCTCATCCATCTGATCTAACTTGCAAAATGCATCAATGAGGCAAGTATAAGTAACAACAGTAGGCCAGACTTCTCTTTTTTGCATGTCAAGGAGCAAAGCACAAGCCATGCTCATGTCTTTAATTTCACAAAAGCCAGAAATCATGGAGGTGTAATAGATGTTATCGGGACTCATACCCTCCCTGATTATTTTCATGAATAGTTTGTGGGCTTGTATCACTTTTATCTGTCTTGCAGCTTTTTTCACTTTCCCCCGCTTGCATAGCATGTCAATAAGAATTGTGTATGTGATGATGTTAGGAGTCATCTCAAGTTTAAGCATTCCCATATAAAGCATCCTAGCCTTGTTAAAATGGGACTCTTTAACAAATCCATCAAGAAGAGTATTAAGAATTGTAACATTGGGAAACATGTCCCTCTTAAGCATCACCGTGATTAACTCCAATGCCTTCTTTGTGTTTATATCTTTGCACAACTGCTGAACAACTACATCATAGGTAAACAAATTGGGGATGATGCCTCGATCCACCATTTCATCAATCAGGTGCAAAGCTTCCATCACACGCCCATCAGTACAGCACTGCTTAACAATAAAATTGCAGGTAATGGTATCAGACAGGTAGCCTTTTTGTACCATCATAATCCTGTACTTCAATGATTTATCAACAGACCCCATGTCACAGGAAGCACAAATTAATTTCAAACAAGTTGAAGCATCTGGAGCCAAGTCACTGCTGATCATCTCCTCCAGTAGCTCATCGGCTGAACTAAGATCTCCTTGAGCACAAAATTCAGTAACTAAAATGTTGTAAGCTGTTTGGCCAACTTTGTACCCAGAATTCTTAAGGTAATGAAAACAATCCTTTGCAATTTTTGCTGCTCCAGCTGTGCACAAACCCTGAAGAATTGAGTTATAGTTAATTGGGGTAGGCTTGATGTTATTATCTTGCATACCTTGAATAGAACATAAACCTTCATCAATAATCCCGAATTTGCTGAACCCGCTGACAAGAATGCTATAGCTATATATATCTGGTGTTATTCCAGAACTACTCATCTCTTCAAAAACACTTATAGCTTCACTTACTTCGCCTTCAGCAAAGAATCCATGAATAATAGCATTGTAGCAATAAGAATTCAAAGATTGGTTCTCATACCTCAGTCTCCGAATGAATTTCAAAGCAACATCAGGACATCCAATTCTACAGAGTCCAAGGAGCCATACACTATATGTTGCAGCAGAAAGACTGATCTCTTTTTCCCGCATTTCTTTCAGAATCTTATAGGCTTCTTTTATAGATACCTTCTGTGTGCCTGAATAATTTTCACAGTAGAAATTCATCATGATTGTGTATGTCATCACATCAGGTGAGGGTCCAAAGTTATTCATTGTTTCAAATAGTCTAGCAAGATTCTCCCCTTGATCTGCTACTGCCAAGCAATTAAGTAGGTAATTACATGAATAAATACTTGGTTCAAGCCCGATTTTCTTAACCTGATTAACAACGTCAATAGCATGATCAAACAGTTTATTTGCAATAAAAATCTTGATGAGTTCATCAGCTACAAGAGTTGAAGGTGTTGTATTATTACTTGAACGCAGAACAAGATGCATTACCTTCAATAAGTCAACACCAGCATTCTGCAAGTAGAAAATCATTTGTTTAAGAAGTGTGTACACTTCCAAATCCATTCCAGCAAAGGCAAATGTATGTATCATCATTCTATAGCCATTTATTGAATGATACAAGCCATAATTTTTCAGAGATTTCTCAAAAGGAATCTCTTTCGCAACTTCCCAACTCAAAGACTTGCATACTGTAACTACAACTGAATACACCTTGCGACCTTTCCAGTTAAGTGAATTCCTTGTTGGTATAACAGCTTTATCAGAATCATACAACAAGGGTAATGAAGAAGAAGCACCATGATAGTACTTCCTACAAAGGCTTCTCTGCTCCTTAAAGAAACCCAATTCATGTAAATCCTTGAATAACAAGCTGAAGGACTTTCTTGGTAACAAACCTAGACCCATAGAAGAAAAACTTCTCAACAATTATACAGAGTCTACATTATCACAAATAACCCAAGAAAAATCTTACATTTTTTCTTTTTCTTTGGGTAAAGTTTGCACCTTTATTCAAAATCTCAACTCCCATTGAACAAAAAGATAATATTTGATCCCCCTAGACAAGCTCTAATGGTTTCTAAGCTCTCTGGTCTGAAATTCAAAGAATCTTGAAAAAGGGAACCACAAGAATGAATATTAGAGCTAAATTCGATTTAACAGTACACCGAAACTGAAAAAGATTGGAACAGTTCACCTCAGCACAGCAATTTCAAATTGAGCCCAATCTGAGGTTATCTGCTTCTTCTTCTTCTCATGGCGGCGGCTCAAAGCATAACTCAGTGAAGAGCTTAAAAACCATTCAAATTTTTCGGCAATGATAATATTGTTCAAAATAAATTCTCCTCCTAATTGAGCAAGTTTCTAGGTTTGTTTCGTTTTATTTGGCGGCAGCTTCTGCCTTTACTCTGGTTTTCTTTTGTAGTGCTGGTGCTTTTCAAACTTTGGCAAATAATTTAGATTTTATTTTTGGTCAAATAATATGATTTAATACTATGTTTTTTGGTCAAAATATGATCTAATACAATGTTTAAGTACTTGTCTATCATCAGCTTTTAACGAGGATAAATTTTAAAGAAACTTTAATCTCGTGGTGTCTATCAAGAGATAATTCATTTTTTTTTCGTTGGTTTTATCATTGTTATTGAATACCACTTATTCAATATCTAATACATTTTCCAAAGCATTACATCTATTCAAAGGATACTCTGGTAATATTACCCTATTATTTATCATTCGTTAAGGTGTCCCAAATCAATAGTGGACAACTATTATTGGACAGAGGAAGTACTCCCTCCGTCCCATTTGATATATCATCCCTTTCTATAAATAATTGGACCATAATACTTGTCATTTTATAAAATTTATGCATAAATTACCATATTTTACCTATTATANCCTCCTAATTGAGCAAGTTTCTAGGTTTGTTTCGTTTTATTTGGCGGCAGCTTCTGCCTTTACTCTGGTTTTCTTTTGTAGTGCTGGTGCTTTTCAAACTTTGGCAAATAATTTAGATTTTATTTTTGGTCAAATAATATGATTTAATACTATGTTTTTTGGTCAAAATATGATCTAATACAATGTTTAAGTACTTGTCTATCATCAGATCTTAACGAGGATAAATTTTAAAGAAACTTTAATCTTGTGGTGTCTATCAAGAGATAATTCATTTTTTTCGTTGATTTTATCATTGTTATTGAATACTACTTATTCAATATCTAATACATTTTCCAAAGCACTACATCTATTCAAAGGGTACTCTAGTAATATTACCCTATTATTTATCATTCGTTAAGGTGTCCCAAATCAATAGTGGACTATTATTATTGGACAGAGGAAGTACTCCCTCCGTCCCATTTTATATGTCATCCCTTTCTATAAATAATTGGACCATAATACTTGTTATTTTATAAAATTTATGCATAAATTACCATATTTTACCTATTATATCCTTGATGGAGTAGTTAATTAATCTTGAAAATGTATTCATCATTTATTATAAAGTTGACTTTAGAAAACATTGTTACATCATTTCTTAATACAAGTGCAAAATAAAAAGGTAACATATAAAATGGGACGGAGGGAGTATCAAATATTACTCAATTTGTGTACCAACGCCAACTTAATATCTCAGCTTTCATGCACTGATCAGTGAATGCGGAAAACTTAAAAGAGAACAAGAACACTTTAGCATCAACAGATTCACTATGATTTAACTCCTGCGTATAAATGCATAAAAAGAAACTAATCAATGTGTGTTATTCAATAACTCAAATAGCAGCTGCTGTAGCAACATTTACATCATCAGATTCATCAACAATCATTTCATCACGAAATAGCAGTTTAAGATATGGAAGAACTCTTGGAAGCATGGGTAGGTCTGCTAAGTTAACACTCATCATATCAAAAGCAATGCTTGTTTTGTGCATGTGTGTTTCATCAAAAACTGGAATTTTTGGGTATCTTTGACTGAAATGAGTGAGGATGATTCGATATGCTCCAGCAGCGTCCCCTACTTCAATAGCTTCCTGTGTTGTGCTGTGATTTCTTGCTATGGCTTCTTCCACCATGCCATCTTCAAAGGTCGCCTGCATTAAACACCCAAAAATTTTATATATGCTAAAATGGGGAACATGTGGCAACTGAAATTTTTATGAGAATTGTTAAGCCAAGAGTATAGCATGTTGTAAGATTCTATTGACAACTTGGGAGGAATATTAGTAATCAGAAGGGGGGGAAACCATAAAGACATTTCACAACTTGCCTCATGAATAAGAACTGTGGCCCCGTGGGAAGCTGCAACTAGTTCTGGACAAGGCCTAGTGTCGCCAGAATAAACAATTTTCCACCCTGGTATCTTCTTCCCAGTGCTATTAGTCCTATCTGCCGCCTTCAGGACAACACCATATGCTTGTGGACAATGAATAACAGGAAAGCTGATCAATGCGTCCAATCCTGCTTCTCTCAGAACTCTCTTCAACATTGCCAGCAATGGGAATGCCGCAGATGCATCAGCTGGACTGCCTGGCCTCTTCCAATAACTCTCCATACGACTCCCTTTAGCAAATAAGTTAGAACCATCCTTTTGGTCATTTTGTACACCTACAATCCCATTCACATCCTTGTTTTCACCTGATTCAAAAGTCTTCAATGAAGCTTCTGTAGTCTGCCTACAATCGAGGAACTGCATATCTAGGTCCTCAAGTTTTTGGTATGCATCAAGGAATATCTTAAGCTGCCGTGGTCCCACAACAACTAAAGGTTCATGAGGAGTTTCATTGAGTAAATCGCGTCGGAGAGCAAGTATTCTTGCAATACCAGTATGATGATCAGCATGAATATGAGAAATCCAAATGCACCTTAAACCTTTTACAGCTTCATCAGCACCTTCAATACCAAATCTGTTTACCAAGAAGTACATTATCCCCCAAACTGCGGTTAAACAAAAACCATATGTAAAATTGATATTAATGAGCTTATACATTACCTTCTTTTTAGCTGTCCCAATGTTCCTTCACCACAATCTAACAGAATACTTCCCTTTGAGAAAAGATTGATAAAAATAGAAGTGACGTTTCGATATTTTGAAGGCTGGGAAGAGCCCGTTCCAAGAAGAACAATCTCCATATCCTCTCTTGTTATACCTTCCAAACAACTAGGTAATGCAGTTTCATGCAACCAGGGCTCTTCTATCACAACATTGTTGGCCTGCAATGTCATGCTGCCTCCATTTGCAATGTTGTTACCATGATGCAACAGTTGGGTAATATGCTCAGAAGCATCCACAATTTCAGGAATTTCTGTAATTAAGTCTTCTATGATTTTTGGCCGAGAAGTAACTTCAGGAATACCAGATCTGTCTAAACCAAGCTGTGCATATGGGCGAAGATGGAACTGTTCCACAAAAAAGTTGTTCATTTTGAGTGATGTCCAACCCAGCATCAAAGTCAAACAACGCATGAGGTAAATTGCAGTCAATTCCACAGAAAAGCTCAAACACATTCCTAACCAAACAAAACCAAACATGGCATACAGTTTCTAGATTCTAATTTTACACCAGTAGCAACCGGATCAAATATATAAACTCTCACCTTGAGGAGGTTCTCTGCCGTAATAACTTGACATGAAGCTGGAAGAGAGAACTGCAGAAACAAAATATAAAGATAAACTTCTCAATTAAACAAGCATACCCAATATTGATTCACTGTCCAAAGTAAACTTATCTTCCATTCAAGCATAATTCCAATATAATGTACCTCACTTGGACCTCTAGAGACTGAGGGTAAGCTCTTCAATTGCGGAAGAGACCAAAAACCAGGCGAAGGAAAGAATTGAGGGCACAAGTAGTTAAGCCTTGAGGCGATTCTTGCACTAGACTTCAGAATTGGAATTTCAACATTCTTCCTGCGATTTATACAAGAAAATCATGCTGGTATATAAGCAGGAAATACACATAAACCGCAGAAAGATGTATATCAGCCTGAAAAGAAGAGAGCATTATAAGGTTACTCACAGCTGATGTCCTGCCATGACATGCTGCACCTCACCAAATCTTGACATCCATTGCTGATATTCAGTTGTACACGTTACTGAAGCAGGACTAAGGTGTATCACACAATCAACTTTTTTGCACATTTCCTTGGATTGTTCGGATGGATCTGAGTAATATGGAGTGAGAGAATGTATAGAAGACAATTCTTGCAGATGAGATGGTGTTGGGCAGTCAACAACGAGTACAATAGGACCAGGAACAGAAGGCCCCAACACATCACCAGGGTGAACCTGCGCAATGCTCACTGAAACAATGAGATGAGTACGAAGTAAAGTAACAGCAAATAATAATCCCTATTCTTACCATGATGTCTTGATGATCTGACTGTACGGAATTCCCGAGTTGCAATTCACGGCATTTTGGGCCAGGTCTCAACCCAAGAGCAGCAGCCTTTTTTGGATCAAACTTTCCCTTAATTTCAGGCAACTCACAAATATAGACTACCGCAAGATCCCCAGGCTTCAATGCAAATTCAGCTGTGGACTGCATCCTCTCTGCTGAAATTTTTTTTTCCAAATGATTGACACCAACTAATGAATCATCAAGTTCAGAGGATCCTTCCTTTGTCGTCTTAGACACTTTTGAGTAGCGTGGTCGCAACAGAACAGCAGATATTTTGACAACCTCATCATTAATAGGAACGAAGAGTTCATCAGTAGCCCCTGAAGAATCAACAGGTGGGCCAAAACTGCGTGCATGGACCATGGCGGCATTTGGGATGAATGATTTCATTGCATTGACCAAGTACTTGAGATCAGAAGGGCCCCATACATTGACCTTCAAAATAAAATTGTAATTCGTATCATTTTGTTATAATCATTTATATCAGCCAATTATCTGGTTGATATTTTACAAGTAAACCAAGTTAATCTGACACTCACAGACATTCCTTCTTCTCCCATGCCAGCCAAAGTCAATAAAAGACCTGCAAGCAAAAGAATTTCACATATTCAGTGGTTCTTAAACAACCTCTGCCAATCGTTAAGCCAGCACTTGCATCTTTCCAACATTGATTAATCTAGTCACTCAATAAGAAAAGCTATAGAAACAGACCTGGGAGTCCACCGGCAGTTTCTGAACAGACTCGCGACAGAAATATGTGATCAATCTGGGAAAGAAGAACGAAGAAAAAAAATGTATATACATCTTCCACAATAAGATCAACATCATACTTGAAAGAACAGTTCGGAAGTATAAACCTGATTACGAACAAATGGATTATACATATCCATAGTTCCATACCTTTGATAGCTTAATTTTATGCTCTGTGCAGAAGCGTTGCAATCCCTGAAGCAGAAGAACGGATTTAGATACAAAGAAATAAGTCCAAGTGTACTTTTTCTGTTTCTTCACAAAGGAAACAGAACCAAAAGAGAGCAATAAATGCATATGAATGGGAAACAATCTGCAGAACAACATTGTGGAATGAAAACCCACTAGGATAATGGTGATGCAGGAAGTAGATGACCAATTAGCCCATCATTAAAAAGCACAGTTCCTCATTAGGAGTTTGTCAAATACAATAACCAAAAACATTCTTAATACCAAACAAAAAGTATGACTTGCTATTCATCATAACTTGAAAATTGCTGCATGTGGTCTTATCATCTGTTCCAGTACAAAATCTAATAGCCAGTTGGTCCCTATGGATCTAATCTATGCAGTAATTTAGTCATGAGAATAATAGAATTACAAAAATTCAAGGAAACCCTTGCAAGAAATTAAATTAACTTAATAGGTAGCTCCTCTTTCAGGTTCAAGTTGGTATTCTGCTTCCCATAAGAGAAGGGCCCTAAGATTTCAATGTCATTATAACAATGTACCCAGTAATCCCACAAGTTGGGTCTGGCGAGGGCCACAAGTTGGGTCTGGGGAGGGTAAGATATACGCAGACCTTACCTCTACCTTTGTGGGGTAGGGAGGCTGTTCCAAAATATGAAATGTACATCTTGACTAACAATACAACACCCAAATAAAATTAGGTTATCCTTTCGGTGTCATCTGAAACAGTAGAGAAACTAGGTGCCATACACATTGGATTTGAATTCGACAATATAACATACTTACTTCTCCAGCGTTAAAAATAAACCTCTGTTTATCAAAGAAGAGAAGGACTGAGGGTGTTGTATCTTGTGTATCCATGCCAGTCCCAAGGATCTGTGAGAATTTAAAGGAAGAGAAGTCAATGACTTTTCAATTTCTTTGCAAGGAAGTGAGAGAAGAACAATATCAGTTATTAGATTCACATAATCATAAATTTAGGTATGTCTTGGGAAATAAGATTTCAATCCAACCAGACAAACCTTTGCACATTCAAGTATCTGACCAAAATCATAGAAACTTTAGAGTCCCTTTATGCAAAAACAAATTGTCAAATCTGCTTTAAACATACGAAAAAAAAATTATAAATAGGACTAGGACCTTACTGGGGCTGCTAGTTCATGTTATGTTACTTTCTAGGACTAACATAACCATCGTGCTGAATTCTGTTAGTGTGTNGAACAATATCAGTTATTAGATTCACATAAATCATAAATTTAGGCATGTCTTGGGAAATAAGATTTCAATCCAACCAGACAAACCTTTGCACATTCAAGTATCTGACCAAAATCATAGAAACTTTAGAGTCCCTTTATGCAAAAATAAATTGTCAAATCTGCTTTAAACATGCCAAGAAAAAATTATAAATAGGACTAGGACCTTACTTGGGCTGCTAGTTCATGTTATGTTACTTTCTAGGACTAACATAACCATCGCACTGAATTCTGTTAAGTGTGTTATACTGATTGTTTTAGTATTGAATTGGAATCCCCCTGCTAAAAATGTTTTACTTGAAGAAAACATATTTTGGTGTTAAAATGTGAAAAAACGTTTTCTCGAAGAAAAATACTTCCCATCAAAAAGAAGACATTTTTTAATCAATGTCCTCACTCCTACTCCATATCACTAGCTTCAAATTATAGTTGTCAAAACACTATCCTCTTGTCTTATCCTACCAAACCTACACACGTGTCATCAACTTTTAAACCCAACTAAAACTAGAAATGATTCAGAAAAAGTTCCAAATTAAACATTTTCCTCACCAATATACCTTATAACTCTATCCATACCATTTGTTCCCTTAAAACATACAAACATATTTTTTTTGAATGTAGTTAAACAATCCACCATGTCCCACCTGCGACCCACTCGCTAGACCTACACAATTACTACATGTACCAACTTCGTGTCCAAAAAAGCATGGGAACTATAAATCTTTTAGAACTTAGTTAGCTCCCTGACACTAGCATAGTGTTTTTATGCAATGCAACTAACAAAGTTTTTTCATTTCTACCATTTTGTATTTATTTTTTCTCCATCTTCTTCAATGACAGCAATAGTATATATCATTACTTCATCGAAAACAAACATGGAAATCATCTTCATTCAACCACATAACAAACCAGGATCAAAACCTAGTAGTGAAACAAACATGTCTACTCCCTGGGTTACAATTTGTTTGTCTTACTTTCCTTTTCCATTCATTTCAATAAAAATGATTTCTTTACATCAAGATAAAAAAGGGAAACTTGTTAACAGGATTAATTAAGTACCTGGACGTATGAAATAGTATTAACAGGGTTGAGTTTGCGAACTTTGAGTTGAAGGTTTTTCCTGGGACCATCATTCTTATCTTTACCTTCAGCCCTTCTTTTATTAAACCCAACAGACTCAGCAATCGCACTAGTACTACTTTCTTCCATTGCCGACTTCCCTTTATTCTCCGTCTTCGAACTGCTACTACTACGCCTTCTTGAACCGCTCAACGAACCGGGTCGTTCGATGTTTTTGGGTTTTCTTGAATATGCGGCGAAGAGAAGACGGCGGGGTTTGTGAGTGTAAGTATGGAGAAATGGGTGTTTGATTTTGAAGAGATGAGAAAGAGAAAGCGGAGGTTTTGGAGTTAAAGGGGAAGTGAGAAGTGCGTGGTGATTGGCGGAGGAGAATAGGAGGCGAAGGCTTGAGATTTGGGGCATTTTATTTGTACTATACACAGGGTTTTAGGTTCACCAAACATAAAACCCCGCCCATGTCTGAAAGATTTGCACTTGCATGTTACCGGGTCGGGTCGGGTCGGGTTGGTTGGTGTTCACTACCACCCATTTTGAAAAATGAAATTGGTGGGATTTGAAGTTTAGTCGTTGTTTCAAATGTAATTTACTAGAAATTAATAATTGAATAAAAATATCTTTAGGTTTTATACACTTATTTTTTGATACCTTAAATGAATACCAGCCTCAACATTAAGCGTTGGACTGAAACATGAAATTTGGGTTAGAAAACAGGTGAATCTTGCCTAAACTTTAACTTATTTTCAAATTTGTGAATTTAAATTTACTATTCATACCAACTTTAAGTGAACTTTCTACTCCACAATGTTGCATCTATCCATACTATGGATATGAATAATCATTAGTCTAAATTCAAAGCCGATATCGAATGTCAAGTGAAGAAAAATAAAATTGGCCAATCGATCAGGGTACTTTGATTATATAAGCAGCAAAAACACCATCATGTAAGGCAAAAATTCAGCATCACCTCAAAATAAAGATTATCCATACAAAAACTTCAAAATGAAGTGTCGGGCCCACTAAATGGAGTTATTCCTTAATGAAGACTCCCCTGAGCTCCTGCAGGCCCAAGGAGGAGGAAGAGAAGCGCTGATATTAATTGGACCACGGCCCAAAAAGGAAACCAAAAAAAAGTCTTGTTTCCTATTCTCAATGAAAAAATCAGACCATATATTTGGCTTTAGTAACTGTAGTACAATTTGTCACTTATATAAATAGCCGCCTTCGACAATTTGAATTATTGTAAGAATGATAGTATATGTATCTGGGCATCACTCGCCCAAAAGTCAACATTACTATACGTGAAAGGTTGGTAAAAAATTGATTTGATCTACACTTTTGTCTTTACATGATAAAAATAACTTTTCCTATTTTTATAATTAAAAAAAAAATGCTTGCTTTAGGTTAGTTATCTTATAGTTTAATCATTCTCTTCACTTTTTATCGCTACAAGTGAAAAGTTGACTTCTTTTTCTCCTTTTTGAAAAGCTAAGTTAAAATGGTTCATATATTTATTAATTTAGTTCATTTTATCTCGCACAAATTTAAATCATTTGATATTCATAATTATTTTATTAATTTATTCATTAACTTAATATGTTTTATGTTAATCGAATTTATCCATTAGACACTTATACGTTCTAACTATCCACACAAACTGGACATTATTAAAATTACAAAAAGATAATAAAAAGCTAGACACTAATGAGTGATTGCGAACGATTTCATCAAATTAAAGCATCATGACAAGAACATCTCACCAAAAGATAATGCATATACAACTGCAAACCAATAACTAGAAAAACAAAACAACAATTGGAAAAAAACAAAGAAAGAAACAACAAAAAAACATTTGCTTTTTCTTCCCTCTTTTTTTAAAAACGAAATTCGAATGGGCTTTTTTTAGACCCACAAATCAAACTCAAACAAATTCAATTTAGAACTCATTGGATAGAGGAGCATGTTCTTGTTGCATGAACACATTGGTGTAAATAAGACCAGCCAAACTACCACCAACTAATGGACCAATCCAGTAGATCCAGAAACCCTCAAAGTTACCAGTAGCCATTGCAGGTCCAAATGAACGAGCTGGGTTCATTGATCCGCCGGAAAATGGACCAGCAGCCAAAATATTAGCTCCAACAATGAAACCAATAGCAATCGGTGCAATTGTGCCCAATGAACCCTTCTTGGGGTCAGCGGCTGTTGCGAATACAGTGTACACTAAACCAAATGTGATAATTATTTCCATCACAAGTCCTTCAATTATCCCCACACCAGCTCCCACTCCATGGGTTGGAATAGCCTGAGATCGTCGTAAAAAGTGAAATTAGTAATCTAAAAAAATAAAATCGGTCATGTTTACGCGATAAATAGGTAAAAATTGAAGGGCTTACACATCCTCCGGTGACGAATTTGAGGAGGAAGCAAGCTACAGCGGCGCCGGTAAGTTGAGCAAGCATGTAGAAGGAGCCAGTAATAAAGGTAATATGGCCGCCGAAGGTTAATCCGCAGGTGACAGCAGGGTTAACATGACCACCAGAGATGTTAGCTGAAACTGAAACGGCCACAAATAGAGCAAATCCATGGCAAACTGCAATAGCTACGAGCCCAGCCGGATCAAGTGCAGCATTTGCTGTCAACTTGCCTGTATATATCCAAACAATACTAAATTTAAAATCTCTCATACATCAATAGTGAAAACGCACAAAAATAAAATCTACATGTGCATATAGTTGCATTAGTAATATGCATGATCAGAAGTGGATCTATACTAGTAAAAGGTTATGATGAGTTTGGTAGAAGTTGACTTCAAACACAAACACGGTATTTGTATCAAAAACTCACTTATAAATAAGCTATCAAAAACACAATAAACAAAAGGAGTTAATTATGATCTAGAACTAATAAACTTAAAATCATGAGATCGATCTATTTGATATGAATTCAGAATAAGCATTAACCATGTTATGTGCCTATATATGGACGTAATTCCATCGAGTCAGAAGCAATAAAACCAAAGTTGAAACTGCTCTAATGAGTGAAACAATTAAAATGAAAAAGAGGATCGGATCGGATCGGATAGGATAGGAGGAGTTATTAACTGTAAGCAATGGCGGAACCAACTCCGGCGAAGACAAAGATGAGTGTGGAGATGAATTCAGCAAGATAGGCCTTAAGAGACACAACGCTGAATGAATCACTAAAACTTCCAATAGCTACGCCGCCAGCCATTTTCACTATAAAAAATAATTTAATTAACTACTAATAATAGACTTAGAGAGAAAATTGCTTTTGGATGACACAAATAGGCATTTCTTTGTCACATATATATAGCAAGTATACGTAGTAGGAATATATTTTAATATAAAGTTTAACCAATGAAGTTCATGAGATTTTTCACTGTAGCATAAAACATGATAAGGGGAATATGAGTAGGGATGGCAATGGGGCGGGGCGGATGCGGGGCAGGGCGGGTTTAAGGCTATGTGGGGCAGAGCGGGTTTAAGGTTGTGTGGTGCGGGTTGGATGTGGGCCGGGCTGAAGTGGGTTTTTTAAAAATTAATGTGGGCGGGACGGGTTGCGGGTATATGTGATTTTATGTGGGTTCAAACTTAATTTTAACTTTTTACATGTTATAAGAGTGATAAAACATTATTTATTAAGATAATTTCATTAAAGCTATTAAAACATTCAAGATAATAAATGAAAATGGTTCAATAAAAAATAATACAATTTCTTACATATTTCCCAATTGACCTCTAAAAAATAAAATTTTAAGTCACTATCCTATTAAATTAATACAACTTAATAGAAAAATAAATTTGTTTTTGTGAATTTTATTTTTAGTATCAAACATAACTAGAAAAAAATATATTAAAAAAATTATGCGAGGCGAGACAGAGCGAATTAAAAATTTTACAGGTCAAGCTCAACCCGCCTCGCCCCGCCCCTACACCGCCCCATTGCCATCCCTAAATATGAGAATGTATAAGGGTCAATGCATATCTATTCATGTTTATTTTTAATGATATAATATTAAATATCCTAGCTGGCAGTCATATGCTTTTTTGGAAATGTCTCAAAGCTCATAATTAGTCCTCATCCATGTGATGTGAAACATCAATAATGGGTATGATTTTGGGATCTGAAGCATATTAGAAAATTTAAATTTAGTGTATTCATCAATTTTAACAGCATTGAGGTTACTGTATTTTTAACATGTTGGTGAGTTTAGTAACAAGGAGAATGTTTTTTTCATGAACAACGTAATATTTGTATATAATATAGATAAATACTATAATAGATAAAGGTGGTGTGTTGGGTGGATATGACATGCACAATTGGGGTAGAACTTATTTTTCTTAGCTACTTTCACTACGATAATCGTTTTCCTTATTTCTAAAAAACTTATTTTTTTAAAAAAATATTTAACTAATCGAACATGAAAACTGTAATAACATTCAATTTCCTCCTTACCTAACACACCTAAGGATTCAAAACTAGTGTAGTATTTTGAAGGTAATCTTTTTGCATATGCATCTATGCCTCGTACCGAAAAATTTATAGTCAGTTATCACACAATATTATATTTTTATTAAAGTCTCTTCACTTTAAATTAAAAATTTCAAATTTCAAATGAAGAAACTAAAAATTCGTTTAAAAAAAATACTTTAATTACTTCCTTATTAGATCTACTCGGCGAAAGTTCAAATTAAATGAACTACAATTTTGGAAGTAATAGTTTTGAAACTCAACGTAAATTTCACTTGATCTCATAATCATTAATATCTTTGGTTGGAATGTCTTTCCCTAGGTCTTGAATTCCAGCTCTAATGACCATAACTTATAATATGCTCTTTAAATTATTCATTTATTCATTTTTATTAATACAAAAAATTCAAGCTGATCGAATCAATAATTTTCAAATATAAAATATTAAATAATTAAAAAAAAAACATGTGACCCGACTTTTAGGACATTGAACGGTGGAGGGGTCCTCTAAGGGGTAAATAATGATTATTATTTTTTCAAAAAAAAAAAAATAGAGATTATGGTGGCATGAGACTGAGACAAATAGAGTTTGGTCCACCAAATACACCGACCAACTATAAACTTGAGAATATGGGGGGGCCTATTTTTTCTTTGATTTTTTTTTATGAAATGTGTGGATATAAATTTAAGTGGACTTAATCATGTATAGTTTTTAATAGCATTTTATTTCGTTATTTCTATTTCTATTTTCAAATTGAAAGATAATTTATTTGAATCGAAAATTTATCAATATAATAGTATAAAGTAGAAGTTAAATCTATGTACACTCTATCTTCTCTAGATTCTAGCTGTGATGAATTATGTACACTGAATATATTATTATTGTTGTTGTTAGCTTAGCTAATGCTATATTGAATAATTAGGGGTTTAATAATATTAATGGTAATTAGTTGTTGGCACTGGCAGGGATGGATAGATTAGGAATCTGGTCGAAACTTCTTGTCGTGTTTTGGTAGTTGCCTATACTTTTGAATTAAAGTATTTTCCATTGTGGAATATTAGCTTTTTGGTGTGTATTTTCTTTAATTGTTAATTAATGTCTCTCTCCAACAATTATTGCCTCCTTTAATTTATTAATCTCTCTCTTTTTGTGATTAAAAGATTGGATATATATTATTAAAGTTGTTTTATTCTTTTCGAAATATTGGACGAATTCAGATAATGAAATGTCTTATTATATATAAACATCTTCTAATGATCGATAATAATGTGATTCTTAGCTAATCCATTATTGTCTTTTTTCTCCACCATTTCCCTTACTTTTGTATTTCAAATTGGAAATATTAAAAAGGCTTCATTAACATAACATGTGTATTACATATACATGACAAGAAATTACTAAGAAATTCAATTTCTAAGTCATGAGGATGAAATTATAGTGTTCAATAGGGAGCAAACTATATTTCAAAATAAGCGAATTCAAAATTTTAATTCTATCAAACTGCTACCTCCGCCCCTACTTGTGAACACAAATAGGAATGAATGAAATTTGAAAGACATTCAAACTTTGAATGGTTAGTTATGTTGAATGAGAAGATAGTGAGCAATAAATGAGAAGGCGTCTATATGTCTTCATCGACAATTTACTATAAGCAAAAACGACATTATATGAATTATTGGTTCTTGAAGGTGAAGTCTAATTTTTGAGGCGGCTATTTGACCGCCCATATTGATTCTTTGGTCTGCCGATATTATTTGAATCCTTACTGAAAGACAGTGACCTATAACAAACCAGTAGTAATTGCTAGATCCTCATGAGTTTCTATTGGATCTTTACCTTTGACTCAAAACTTTCTATTTGGGTATATTTGTACTTTATAGTACTCCCTCAGTTTACTTTTAGTTTACTTTTATCTAGGGATGTACAAAACTTAACCGAAAATCGAGTCAAGCCAGGAAAAAAATCGACTGATGATTTGGTTTACTTAGTTAGGTATTGAAAAAAAAAATCCGATTATATTTGGGTTGATTTGATAAACCAACTCGAGACCAAACCAACCAGACATTATATATATAATTTTAAAATTTTATTTTATGCATAAAAATATTTATTTTGATATAATTTTTAAATATTTTTTATACTTTTTCATAGTTTTTATCTTTTAATATATTATTTCAAATTTGAAACTTAGAATTCTGAATGGTTCAATAAAGATTATAGTCCACAGATGTTGGTAATTATAATAAAGCTTAAATCAAAATCAAATTAATACTAATGCAAAAAGAAAATCAATTCAACACTAAGAATGACAATAATATGAATATTTGTTCTTTAGTTTTACATTGGTTTAGACAATTAAAATACATAATCTAATTTTAATTTCCTTTAATATTTAGTCATGTAACTAATACTTATTAAACTAATTTTAGCATGATTTAATACTTTTAAATTATGATCATTTTCTTTATGACTTGTTAATTGCAATATTTGTTTTACACGATTTCATTATTTTTGTTTGATAGTTCAATGACATTAATCATATCATATTTTGTGTTATTTTTTTAAGAAACACCTTAGATAGTTGTATTTTGATAGGACTAAAGAAATATTTGAAGTACAAGTAAATTATATGTTTGTATGAATACTTTACCGGGAAAATCCGAAAAAACCCGAGGTTAAAAAACCGAGTTTTATTGATTTGGTTTATAAATTTAAAAATCCGACACAAAAGATTTGATTTGATATTTAAGAAACCCGAACAAACCTGGTCATGTACACCCCTACTTTTATCCTGTTAAGTTTAAATACATCATATAAAATGGGACGGAGGGAGTAATTGTTAATTTAACTAGGAAAAAAATATGGCAGGGAAGGTGAGCCATTTGGAACATTTGAAGGCTGGCGCCTTCTTAGTTTAATCATCTAGTATCTATAACTTGTGGTCTGATTAATCTGAATTCGCTAGGCAAATGTATCAACTAAATAAATACAAAAAGGTTGCAACAAACTTCAACCCCCTATAGTGGGAATATACAACTCTATTAGTGGAGCTTGAAAGAGAATAGTGTATATGCAGATCATACCCCTACCTTGAGAATATAGAGAGATTGTTTCCAATTGATCCTCGGCTCAAAGAGATGAAAAAAAAAAGGCAGTAGTAGAAACAGAAGAAAAAATAACAAGAAGATAATAAGAGAATCGAGGCTAAAGGAACAAGCAGTTCATCCTAGTTAAATGAAGAGAAGCAGCAGTGCTAGTACATGGGAAACCATCTTCAAGCACAAAATATCATTGTCCAAGCTATACAAAAAAAAAAAAAGTACATCATGTTGCTTAATGCAGGACATGAATTTCTTCCAATTTATGCAATGATTTTATGAAATAATAAAGTATTATGAACCAACTATTTATAGTAGAGATGAAATATAAAAAGGAACGGGAGGAGTATAAATAAAGTTATATAGGGAATTAATGAAGTTCATGAGATTTTTCACTCTACCATAAAACATGATAAGGGGAATATGAGATTGTACAAGGGTCAATGCATATCTATTCATGTTTATTTTTAATAATATTAAAATTAAATATTAAATATCCTAGCTGCCAGTCATATGCTTTTTTTGAAATGTCTCAAAGCTCATAAATAGTCTTCATCCATGTGATGTGAAACATCAATAATGGGTATGATTTTTGGATCCGAGGCATATTCGAAAATTTACTCTAATTTTTAATAGGGTGTATGTTAATAGGTACCGAGGAAAATATTTTTCATGAAAAATATATTTTTTTAAGAAAATAATTGATTTTTCTTTTGTTTTGACATGTAAATAATTTTTTTTTTTTTATGTATAATCTAGATAAATATTATAGGAGGTGAAGGTGGTGTATAGGATGGTGGTGATGGGGCTACAAAGAGTGAGAGAGTGAAAATGGGGTGTGTTGGAGGGTGGATATGACACAATCAATGTAAAACTTATTTTTCTTGGTTATTCTCATTATGATAATCGTTTTTCTCATTTCTGAGAATCTTATGTTCCTAAAAAAAATATTTTTCCATTTTTTTAACTAATCAAACATGAAAAATGTAATAACATTCAATTTCCTCCTTACCTAACACACCTAAGGATTCAAAACTAGTGTAGTATTTTGAAGGTAATCTTTTTGCATATGCATCTATGTTTCATACCGGAAATATTGAATTTCATTGAATTCATAGTCAGTTATCACACGTATTATATTTTTATTAAAGTCTCTTCACTCTTAATTAAAGATCTCGAATTTCAAATTTCAAATTTCAAATGTAATAACTAAAAATTCGTTAAAAACACTTTAATTACTTCCTTATTAGATTTACTCAGCGAAAGTTCAAATTAAATGAACTACTATTTTGGAAGTAATAGTTTTGAAACTCAATGTAAATTTCACTTGATCTCATAATCATTAATATCTTTGGTTGGAATGTCTTTCCCCTAGGTCTTGAATTTAAAAATCCGACACAAATGATTTGGTTTGATATTTAAGAAACCCGAACCAACCTGGCCATGTACACCCCTACTTTTATTCTGTTAAGTTTAAACTTTACACAATTGTTAAGAAATAATAATTAATTGCTAATTTAACTAGGAAAAAAATATGGCGGGGAAGGTGAGCCATTTGGAACATTTGAAGGCTGGCGCCTTCTTCTTAGTTTAATCATCTAGTATCTATAACTCGTGGTCTGATTAATATGAATTCGCTAGGCAAATGTATCGACTAAATAAATACAAAAAGGTTGCAACAAACTTCAACCCCCTATAGTGGGGAAATACAGCTGAGCTTGAAAGAGAATAGTGTATTTGCAGATCATACCCCTACCTTGAGAATGTAGAGAGATTGTCTCCTATAGATCCTCAGCTCAAAGAGATGAAAAAAAAAAGGCAGTAGCAGAAACAGAAGCAAAAATAACAAGAAGATAATAAGAGAAGCGAGGCTAAAGGAACAAGCAGTTCATCCTAGTTAAATGAAGAGAAGCAGCAGTGTTAGTCCATGGGAAACCATCTTCAAGCACAAAATATCATTGTCCAAACTATATAAAAAAAAAAAAAAGTACATCATGTTGCTTAATGCAGGACATGAATTTCTTGAATTCTGCAGATGATATTGAGTTAAGAAAAAAGAGAGGCATATGTGGCTTTCAGGGTACATTGGTCACACACAGAATAACAACTCTCAGCTTCAATCAAACGGCCCAGAGTATACTGGCGATTCAACACAACTAACTACAAGAACATACTACCAATAACAGCAAACAAACAACCTATAAACCTAGATTCTACAACTCAATCAAGTTGCATCTCTTCAGGAAATGGGATGGAAGCACAGCAATGGTAATAGCCATCGTCATTGAACACAAACCTTTGTGAAAGATGAGCTTCGGGGATAAGATACTCCCCCCAGTCTTCCGAGCCATATTGACCAAAAATCTTTCGTGCATCAAAGGAATCAACCTTTTTTGATCCTTTTTTGCTATCAATTGGAGAACAGTAAGTCAGTGCTAACCTTAAAAGTAATGAAATTATGCAACTGATAGAATCATGGATAGAGACTTTAAGCCAACAAATAAACAAGATACGCAATAAAAGATTAAAAAAATGACACCTTTTTCTGTGCCGCGCATTCATTATGGTGGCATGCAACTGCATAAGGGGCAAAAAAGGCTTATCAGGAACTTATCAAATCAAGAAGATAACAAAAATAAAAACAATACAAGTTTAGCAATTTTCACCACGACAGTCATTGATAAGCTATACAAGCATTCTGGTATTAGATATGTAAAAGGAGAAAGGCCACTAACGACAATAGAATACATTTAGAGAAGTAACTGTCATCAAGTGCAAGTCCACAAACAGTTTTAGGGGGTCAAGCCTTTCTTGAAAGTAACTGTAAAAGATAAAACGTACTCGAATGAGCTAAAGCATAATCTTCAATTATTAAATCTTGATACCAGAACAAAACAAATGACCACCACAAGAAAGCACCAGCAAGCATAATGCAACAGAAGAAACAAGTTCCAAACATATAAAGTTGGAATGCAAAAGGTGAGAATGATTTAGGGTTTGAGGATGCTGAGTTCGAGAAGGTGTCAGAAGTAAAATGGATGTAGACATATTTACTCTTGGTAGAGAAGGGAACTGTTTCACTTTTCAAAAGAGGTTTGCACCATTTCTGACTGTATTAACAGATTCTCTACCAGGTGCCTTTTACTTTAAGGCCCTTGTTTGCGATGAATAAATTGCTTTTTATGAGAAAAGAAAGTGGAGGGGTCAGTGGGGGAAGGAAAAGCAAAGAAGCAGCAGCACTAGATCGAACAGTCAAAGTATTTGAACACAGCATCAATGAAAATAGAGAGACAAACAATAAAGAAATTGCCGACAAAATTAACCAGAATAAAGAATTAACACCTTGAAAGATATACCTTTAACTTCTGGTTTAAATCATTTTCAAGAACAAGACCAGCTTCAATGAACGCATTGGTGATCACCTCTAGAAAGGCTAAGGAATATCAAACGCAGGTAAAAAATTCCCTTAGAAATAGCAGACAGATTCAAGAAATGGGTAGGGTGAGGGAAGAAGACACCAGAAATTATGGATACGACAGGCACGTCAAAGTCAGTCTTCACCACCAATTACTTCCACAGGAGCATATACAACACGAGCTTTTGCTGGAGAACCTTTCATGCACTCCTACAGAATAAAAACAATCTGAGTTCCAGCCAGAAAAAATGGTGAACTTGTGAAATCTCATTAGAAGCTACAGTCAAGAAACATCCAGCATACATGATATATAGTCTCTCTCTCACACACACACGTACAGCAACCAATTGAAGAAGCATCTATAGAAAGAGAATGGTGTCCCATGAAAAGGAATTCTAAATATAATATAAGAGCAAATGTTCTTCTTTTTGCAGTACTTAATCATTTTGTTCATTTGCTTTCACCTAATTCCAAGTAGGTCAACATTGCTACCAGTGGCATATTCGAAGGCTCTAATACACATTTACCCTTGGGTTGTTTCTGAATTTTTATTTTTTTTAAAAAAAGTCATTTTGCTATTTTACATTTACACTTTCTCTTACATGTTGTCATTTTCTGTAATTCTTCCTTTTAAACGTATAAAGTCAGCAGGCATGATCTATGTTTCTTCTTCAATTGTGACAGTTTCTTTAAAATATATTAACAATAATATGACTACTCATTCCCTGTATCCTGTGTGAAAGTAAGTTTTGTTTAGTGTTTTCCCCCAAGCCATTAACTTATTAATAAAACCCTAGTCACTGCCAATGATTAGAAATTATCAAACCACAAGAAAATATTTGAAACTAGCAA
Source organism: Solanum stenotomum (assembly GCF_019186545.1). Taxonomy (NCBI): domain Eukaryota; kingdom Viridiplantae; phylum Streptophyta; class Magnoliopsida; order Solanales; family Solanaceae; genus Solanum; species Solanum stenotomum. The sequence continues at coordinate 2,580,528 of NC_064284.1, read as the reverse complement.
ACTATTATAGCACAATAACAGACATTTGAATCCATACAATAAAATTTGAGTGGATAATATGCATATCTGAGCAAGTAATACTGTATCCTTAGCCTGGCAATTACTCTCATAAATGGGAAAATCCAACAAAGTTACTGAGAAGAACAACTAAAATCAACTATTGAAATTTTGTGGTGCATGGCAATATTACATAGAGTATCACGTTCAAAACATGTATACTTATAAAAAGAAAAAAAAGAACAAGCATGTTAGATGATTTGACCCTTAAAGTTGGATATTTCAAATATCTCTAGTATGAGATCTATCATTTTACTTTTGAAGTAAAAGACAGTGAAAGTCAAATTTTAAAGAATGTTTAATAACAACAACAACAACATACCCAGTGANGAGTCTTGGCTCCACCGTACATGTCCTTTTTTAAAGAATGTTTAATACTGGGGAAAAAAAGATATAGATGATCTTCATCCGTATGAACCTAAATAATAAAAACCATTAGTTTCTAACACTTCCTATATGAATCTTTCAATAATCTTAGGCTCATAATACTAAAAACTGTGAGTACTGAAAGGTGATTTGCTCTAAGATGTCTTTCATCAAATGGAGCCCACCGCCTCCCCTACAAAGGATCCCAACAGTGACCCTTTCCAACCTTGCTCTCATCATGACTAAAACTAACAATCTTGTGGTAGATGAAGAATCCTTACCACTAGGGCTATCCTTCCCTTGTTTCCTGTCACTCATCTCTTACTTTTAATCAATGAATCCTAGATTCGACGTATGTTTGCTGCATTGAGATAACCATTAATACTTTCACAGTGAAGTATGTCCGCGACAGCAAGAAAACAATTAATCATCTTTTGCTCAATTTACAGCATCCTTTCATTTTCATGTTTTGGCCTCTACTGACATGAGCTGGGATGAGTAGTGGCAGATGTGTTTTGATCACTTCTCTTAGCATGTCTTTTGAAACTTTAAAGTACATATTTGAATCTTGTAATAGGGCTTACATGAACCTTCAGTAGAAGTTTAAGGGTTTCTATAAATTTAATCTGAACTTTTTATGTCCATGAGTAATTATTTTGTAATATAACTTGCATGCAACTTCAGTAAAAGTTAAAGGGTTTCTAGAGATTTTAGTCTCAAACATCTCATGCCCACCAATGATAGGTTATCCACTTCTTGGGCATTAGCCTTTACTTATTATGCCACTTAGTAAAAGATGATTCACCCAAAGAACAGCTAAAGCAAATATAAACTCCACAGACAAAAATTCAGGGTAAAGAGTTGCCATGCTAGTTAAAGTTTCATAATCAACTAGCTCAGTGTAGAAACAAAATTAGCTTCAATTAAGAGATGATATAACCTAGGAGGAACACAAATATTCAAGCAACACCTTCAGATGTCATTACCTAATGTTCACAGACAAATAAAAGATCATAAAAAGTAAACTTGGAAAAAAAGATCATAAAGAGCAAGTGTAATGACTATTCTGCCAAGGAGTAAGTGTATGATTATAAGGTATAACCTAACAGCTTGAAATCCATAATTGTATAACTTGGAATAAGACTTACCAAACCCTTCAGTCTTATAGACACAGGTCGGCTCTCCAAAGCATCAATTACTTTTGGTGAGACACTCTGGAAAGACGATGGAAAGCAAATATTTTATTTTGAAAAGTTAGACAGAGAAAATGATATTACAACAAAAGAAAATGACCATGTAATTACAAACATCTACCCGCAAAACTTCAGCAGCAGCTTCAATTCGGTCCTTATTCCAAAGCTTCAGCATGAGCACAGTCAAGTGGAATGTTTTTGGTTTAATAAAGATGGATTTCTCAATTCCCAAATCTGTTGACAAGAAAAACATTCGTCAATTTGGTCACAGATTAAGACATAAAGAAGGAAATAATGCTCCCATTAGGAATAGATATTATAATGAACTTCAGAAGGAAAAGCAGAGATAAGAATTTTCAGCACAGAAGTTTTTTACAACAACACAGTACACAAATCCATTTTAATCTTTTGATAAAAGTAGCATAGTATTTAGATTTTATACCTAAAAGTTTAGAAGCCTTTGATTCTGAGGTAGAGGACTTAGATACTTTAGGCGAGTAACTCACGAGTGGTATGTTGGTTTTATCCATTTTAACACGATCATTAGAATCTTCAGTTTTGAGTTCCACTGCAATCTGTGGTTCGCTCAAGTTCTGCTCACCTTCCGAATCAGAAGTTTTACCACTTGAATCACATTCCAAATTTTCATCTTCATTAACTACTGTAATTCCAAGAACTGAGTTCTGGAAGTTGATGAGCTTGTTGACCAGCTCAGGATGTATGGCCAATGGAAGTGATACAAAGTGAGAGTAGTCAAGATTTCGGCTTTTAACTGTCTACAGGAAAAGGAGGCTACACTTATTGAGTGACAACAAATAAAAAAAATGAGATAAAAAAAAATTAAGATCCTTCATAACACAAGCAAGAACTCCGAGCCACAGTTGAGCGAGATTCCTCATGACAAAAGCAAGTACGAAGGATGACACTTAGAGCATTCTAGATATAAATAATATTAGACAAGCGTATTATTTGAAAGTTATGAATTACTAGTTGCATGTAAGTGCCAAGAAAAGCTAAGAGTTCTAGTAAACACATATATGTTAGTTTAAGTTGAGAGAGAGAAAGAGAGGGAGCATTCAAAAGGTAATTGAAAAGCAACTTCAAATGCTCACACTAGATTCTAGGTCAAAATCAAGTGGTACCTGGACCAATAGTATGACAGGAAAAGGCTCCTAAGGCAAGGCATGACATACAGTAAGATATATTTTGGGTACTTCGTGTTGGTCCCATAATGCAGCAGCTACATTTCATCAATAATCATTAGCATGACCATTTTTAGAAGTAAAAACAATAAAATTAAAAGCTCTGAGCAAAAACAGATACTTACATGTTATCACAGTTTATAGGCTCTAGAAAATTTGACAGATAAAAAAGTAATATTCCTTTTTTGCTTTATTTGTCTACTAGCACGAAAAAAATCAAATGTTGGTGCATACCTCATCAATTACAGCTTGGACTCTATCTGATGCTCTTGCCACACTTTCAGCAGAACTGCCTTCTATGACTGCAATATGTTATGGACACTACATTAAAAACGAAAAAAGTTGAACATAGCTGTTTTGGATTTCAAATTAGTATTGACCCATATTCAATATATACCAATACAAAAGGAATATAGCTCCAATTACTCTGTAAAAACATGGAATAGTGGCTTTCACAAGTAGTAACAACATTAAGAGAAGTGGATGCTAATCCCCCAATTGAAAGACCTACTAATAAAGAATAAATCACAAAGGAGAGACAAAAAGCCAATTATCATAACTAGTGACAAGAATAGATCAAAGCACATTATCAAAGCATACCTCCAAAATTTTGGCCAACAAACTATGGTAGGAGACCTGAATGGAGCTTAAGCTTGGAAATCGGAAAATAAAAAACCGTAATATCACTAAATACTGATAAGATTACAAATAACTACATCAGACAAGAGGATACAAGTAGGACACGTGAAGAATAACTGAGGAAGGGTAACCAAGATGGTTTTGCTCCCCTACATAGACATCCAAATGCACTACTTTGTAGGTGCAACACTATGGCGATTGGTAGTGTTAATAGATCTAAAATCACATGAAGGTTATCACAAAAAAAAGATCTATGATCTGTAAAAATCAATGTAGGATAAAACAAAAGATCTATCCAGGATAGACATCCAAATGCACTACTTTGTAGGTGCAACACTATGGCGATTGCAAGTGTTTATAGCTCTAAATAAAATCGTAAGAAGGTTATCTCAAAAGATCTATGATCTCTAAAAATCAATGCAGAATAAAACAAAGGATCCATCCAGACGATCAACTATGTGATTTAAGGATTAACCATTGTTTCTACACCTACATTAGGTCCACAGGGATGAGCACGAGATTTAGAGAGCTTTCAGTTACAATGAACCTTTAAGCGGTGTTAAAAGACAGCCTAATAGAATGAAATTGCCCAAATGGAGCAGCCTCAAAAAAAAATTGCCCAAGTGGAGCAGACTACATAAATCATCACCAAACCCAACTAATTTGAGATTGACATGTCATCGATTGATCAACTGACTGATCACTTAATAAACCAGGGTCCAGGAACAGCATAAGTAGGTCATAGAAATCATATAGTACGTTATCAGAAGCAAAAATCAGGCAACAAATATCATTATGATTGAATAATAACTTAATCAATAACAAAAGCTGAATCAATCAAAATCAGCCATAAATAAAGAAGCAACCCACTGAGGCAATCCTCATTCTGCGAGAATGGAAGTATGATTTTTACTTTCATTTCCTCCTCAATTGTCCTCTGTGTTGCACCTCTATAAGCAGAATATCAAAGCAACGTATTAGCCCCTCATTTTTAGCATACACAAGAATCCACACAGAAAGTCATACCCTTTCCCTCTGATAAAACGCATCAAGGAAGCCCCTGCCTGCAGATATGTTTGGAAATGAGATGATAACGGTAGCAGAAAATTGAAAGCCAATTTAGTGGGAGAACTCTGAATTTATGATGAAAACCATCCATAACAAGTGTCATTAGTGCAAAGTGAAGATCGCGTAAAGAACAACAACCACGTAACACACTGCACATGCAGCCAGAAAATGTGACCTATTCAATAAGTTGCTCATTAAAAAGGGTGAGCAGTACGGGTAAGAACTCAATGAATCACAATAATGACACAAAACTGATAAACGAAGGACATACATCAGAAAAGTTGAACACTTCTTACGGGTCTTTAACATCTTTCATCTTCTAATTAGCCACGTGACAAGTCTTATTGGGTCGCAAATTCATGTGGATACAACTGAGTCTTCCATACAGACACAGATTTAGTGATGTAAGAAAAATTAACTAAGATATTTCTATAATCAAGGAAAGTGTAGTTTAAAAACATTTGTTTATGAGTTTAGTGTCCTCCCAAGGCATGCAAAATACGCATATGGCAGTACCATATCATTCACGGATAATGGACCTCTTCTGGATTTCCATCTGATGCAGCATGAACTTGCATGCTTACCATCACTTGAAACTGAAATTTCAAAGATCCAGATAGAGTTGAAACTTGAAACTTGAAACTTGAAACAGTCAATAATAAAAGAGTGTTTGCATTTAGTTAGGTTAACAACTTGTTATATTAGAAGGTTCATCACGTGTTGGGCAGTTGGTCAGAAGAATTGATGGAAAGTTGTCCCTGCTTGTATATGGTGGACAATTTGGAATGAGAGGACCTACAAAGGTTTTGAAGACAAATACAATTCTGTGCAGAAAATGAAGATGAATTGTCTTCTTTTGTTTAATTTTTGCTGTAAAGAAAGCTATGCCAAGGAGGCTGAACCAAATAGTTGATATGATAGAATCCTTGTGAAGCAATAGCCTAAGCTTGGTTGGTTATTTTTATTTTATTTTTTGATAACTGAGAAATCCGTTTATGACCCGCCCTTTGGACCAATCACAACCTTCTAAATTCGGTGGATAATGGGTCCGCCCCTCTACCCTTCGCCACTTAAATACCAGGCTTCACTTTGCATGGTGTGGGGCTTGAACCTGCGACCTAAACCACAAATCCTCCACCTTTTACCACTCAAGCTAAGCTTGGTTGGTTTTTGTAATGTCTTTCATATATATATATATATATATATATACATATACATATACATATACTTGTTACCAGTTTCAAAAAAGAATGTCCATCACGTGTTGTATTGTTTTATGGGCAAATGTGTACATAAGAAGTTAAAGACAGATTGACAGGCAGTTTTGTTGTGTGTTTGGAATGAATGCAGCTTATAGCTTTCCTTCAAATTTTTACAAGTATTTTTTTTAATACGTACAGAAAAGGAGAAGATACACTTCCCTGGTCTTCCCATGAGGTATGTTGTAGCCTCTTCTTGTCTAGCAACTTGACTAGCACATCGATGTCTATGCTCAGACAGAAGCTGCTCAGAGACATTGCTTTAAGAAAAGTAACCATGATGCTCTAAGTAATCTATATTCCCACTTATTTTGGGAAAATTTTATTCTTCTTTTCAATTTTAATATAGCTAAAAAGCATATTAATGTTGCATTTAAGTAACCCTTGCACCTAAAGTCCTACACAATGAATTGACTGATAGGACAGCATGAAGAAGATTCAAAAGAAAAAAACAAACAGAAACACATCAAAAGCTAGTCAAGTTGTAAAAACCCAACAAGATTACCTTGACTGTAACTGAATGCTTCTGAGCTGCTGAAAGTGATTCATCATCAGCAGAAGCTGTTGCTCGTCCTTCTAGGTCAATGCCTTCACTAACCTGCACTGCCTTCTGAACTGTTGACTCATACGAAGAGACGGTGCATTTAATTTCTTGCACTTGACCTCCAAAATCATGCTTCTCATCACCTAAACCACCTGAACTTCCAAATCCCAATATTAATCTTCCACATCTTTAACAGTGTATTCTACATATTGCATAAGATCATATTCCTGACATAACAATAAACTAATTTTTCAATTATTCGGATACCTAATAACTTCCAATAGCAACGTGAAAGTACAGAAAACTTAACGACCTAGAATTTCCAATACAACTCAATCTAATATTAACAAGTGAGGAACACTCACCTTCAGTAGACCTTGATTGAGTAGAAACAGGTCTCCATGTTTTAGCAACCATTTTCTGCTTTTTCCGGTCCATGTCAACACATAAACCTCCTTCAATATGCGTCCTCGAGTTATAATTGAAACCGCATGAAGAAAATGTTATGAATTTAACTCGAAATTCAATAGAAAAGTAACTAAACTAGAACACAGTCAATGTTTGTGGAACAATTTTCGATTATCTGAAATTGAAACTAACAATCTAACAATACACTAAGCTAAATTACAGAACTGAAACAGAACTAAATAAATATAGCCTAGATGAAGTTCCTTGATCTGAATCTGAAACGAAAGAAGAAGAAGACAGGATTAGAACGGAGTTGAAAAAAAGAGAGAAGAAGCAAGGAAGAAGTTGAGAATTGTAGGATACCAGTTTCTTTTCANCCAATACAACTCAATCTAATATTAACAAGTGAGGAACACTCACCTTCAGTAGACCTTGATTGAGTAGAAACAGGTCTCCATGTTTTAGCAACCATTTTCTGCTTTTTCCGGTCCATGTCAACACGTAAACCTCCTTCAATATGCGTCCTCGAGTTATAATTGAAACCGCATGAAGAAAAACACCTCTGCAACAATTACAATTACCCGATTTCAACATCACCTTTTCGGTTCCTTGTTAAATTTAATTTCTATACAGAAATAGCGATTGGTGTACCTGGAAGTGTTGTGTGCGCTTCGGTACTACATGAGCCTTTGTGAATTTCCAAGCAAGATCAACGCTGTGGAAGACGATTGGTAAGAAAAAAAGCTACGTATTAAATCTCTAATTCACTGAGAGAATGAAAAGACCTTGCAAATGGTAAGTGTGCACCTTAAAAAAGACCGGTAAGCTATCATTTGTTTTATCTCTATCGACGGCGGTGGCGCTGAAATTAAATTCACCTGCCGGAAGAATGATATTTTGACCAAAATGTGTAGTTTTGGCTTGAAAAGTGAGAAAATGACAAAACGATCCCTTGTGTTGTTTAGGAGTAGGTTCAAAATAATTTTTAAAGTAATTTTTTTGACAGTTTTGATCCTTTTATGTTTGTTAAAAATTAATTTTAATTTTCATCAAATATTTGGCAAATTATATCTGTTACATTTGATACAAATTGTTAGATTTGAGCCAAGAATCGTATGGAAACAGTCTATATTTACTTCTAGGAGGTAATGGTCATATTTGCATATGTTCTGTGGAAATTCTATCTTGTGTCCACTTGTGTGATTATTTTGGATATTTTATCGTTGTTGTTAGATTTGAAAAAGATTGTAAAGAAAAATATCAACATAAACATTAAATAAAAGCCTAATCAAATCCTAGAAACTATAACATAAAAAACTATAATAATTACTTCCTCCATTTTCAAATTGTTTGTCCACCTTTCCTTTTTAGTCGATTTTAAAAAAAAATTTCTTTTTAGTTACCTTTAAATTTTAACTTTTTGTATGTCATATTGTTACACGAGACATATCTTTAATTTAATACCACAAGATTTAAAAATCTCATTAAAATTTTCAAACTTTGTGCTGAGTCAAATTAAGACAAACAGATTGAAACGAAGGAAGTACTAAAATATAGACAAAATATACCAGAAATTGCACCAAAAATATATATATCAAGCTCTAGAAATAAATTAGAAATAGCATGAATTCAATAATTATACCTCCAAATATGAGTTTTCTATTAAATATTTATTAAAAGACTAAAATTGTTGAAAGTATTTTCAAAATTATTATGAATCTATCCCAAATTTTTTTTAAAAAAAGACTATTTTTGTCATTTTCACCTTGAATATTTAGGGGATTGAAAAATGATCAAAATAATCTTCAGTGTATGAGCTTTGATTTGATTTGGTCCTTTAAGATATAAATATGCTGAAAATATTCTTTGATATATTTCAAAACGTGATTAAATTGGTCCTAAGTTCTATAATGAAGGAAAAAATAATTATATTGCGTGCGCAATTATAAAGGACTTTTAAAAATGAAAATACTCATATAAAATATAAATCATTCAAGGGCATTGTGAAAAGTTGAGTGGTCAAAGTGTATATTTTTAAAACTTAAGCATTTCAGTGCCTTGGAGTAGTTACTAGTAATCCCAAGTTCCGTGTCGAGCAAATAAAAAAAGATTCTTCACAGAGCAGGGAAGTGAGAGTGAGTAGAGCACAACGAGGACGATGCTGGAAAGGGTGCTCTCTTCTCGCAGGGCGACGCCGGTCAGTGACGACGGCGATGAAGCTGGCGACGAATCCAAAACTCGGAAGCACATATCTGTGGCGACGAGGGTTACAAATTATGTGATTCGAACTGGACATCTCTGGCCATGCCTTCTCATAGGGCTTGTGATTGTGTTGGTAATTTCTTTCGTCTATCACACTCGCGACTTAGTATGTATCTCCGCTTCCTCTTCCGATCACCTTTCTCGTTTGCGATTCTTTGGCTTCGAAGGCCTTGAAACGGACTTCGGATCTCTCGGCGTTCCTTGGTGTAAGTTCATTGCGTTTCAATTTTAGTGTATATTCAGATCTGGTTTCATTTTTCCTCGTTGAGCATTGCGTGCTAGTGTATTTTCTCTAAATGGATTCAGTTGAACACATCTCGATTTCCTCCGGAGGAACGGTGGTACATTTATTTTCTTGTAGATTTTATTGATTTGTGAAATCGAAACCTACGGTTTTCCGGTTGTACATGGTTCATCTGTAGGATTTGTCCAGGTGCAAGTAACTAGATTAACGTTTTGTATTATTTTGGTGTCACTTTCATAGTAGGATCCAGTGGCTTGATTCAAACAGAACAACATTGTTATCACATGTGATGTTAATGGAGGAATCAGGTGTGTTAGAGTAATTTTCAGGTGGCATAGATTGTTGCTTCATATAGTTAATGGAGGAATTAGGTGTATATAATAATTCTGGTGGTACAGATTATTGTTTTTATCTAACTGATACTTTCCTATTTGATTGTGGAAGTTCATTGTTATAATGGAAAATCATACATACATGTCCAAAATCTGCACATTGAGTTTCAAGACATTACTATAGTTGAAAATCCTATTCCGATGTCCAGAAATTACATCTAGCCTCAAGACCAAGACCAAGAATTTTTTCCTTGCATCATTTGTAGATGATGAGTGTCGCATAATCTGGATCAATTATAGCCTGTTTCACTTTGTAGTTTTTAAAATTTTCTTTCATATATGATGATTATAATCTCCAGAGTATGGCATAAACCGGAATAATTGGCTTTCTAGTGGCTTCATTCTGTTATACAGTCATAGCAGAAGTAAAATGGTTTATCATCTTTACAGTCTTAAGCAGCACTTCTGATCTATGGTCAACAAATGAAACAACTGTTAGACATGTGTGTATGCATGTCATTCACCTTTTCTGGAATGTCAAAGATTCTTCCTGTGTTGTTTATCTGTGAAACTCAACTGTTAAGCAGTGACATTCACATGGTCCAATGCACCTTTAATTAATTTTCACTCTTGTCAAAAGGCAGAACGAAACATGACAGAACTGTTGAATGGACCACAAAGGATTTAATCAAAGGTCTGGAGGAGTTTGTGCCCATATATGAGACACGGCCTATTAAGAATAACATGTATGGTATGGGTTTTGATCACAGCTTCGGGCTCTGGTTTATCACTCGGTGGTTAAAACCAGAGTTGATGATTGAGAGTGGTGCATTCAAGGGACACTCAACTTGGGTCTTGAGACAAGCAATGCCAGATACACGAATCATCTCACTTACACCCCGTCATCCTGAGAAGTATCTAAAGAAAGGGCCTGCCTACGTTGATGAGAATTGCACATACTTCGCTGGAAAAGACTTTGTTGATTTTGGAAATGTTGATTGGGGGAAAGTTATGAAGAAGCATGGAATCAAGGATCGTAGCCAGGTTCTTGTCTTTTTTGATGATCATCAAAATGAATTGAAAAGGTATAACTTCTATAGCTTTATTTTGAGTTTTGTTAAAGGAGTAATTCCTTCAGTCACTTGTTCTGTCTAATGTCATCGTATCCATAGCAGTATTCAATGATGCTATGGCTTTGCTGATTCCCACTTGTTTTGCAAATATGTCTCACTGTTCTCTGTTTGAAATCTGAACTTTGATTGACAGACTGAAGCAAGCATTAAAAGCTGGGTTTAGGCATCTTGTGTTTGAGGACAATTATGATACTGGTACTGGAGACCACTATTCTTTCAGGCAGATGTGCGATCAATTTTATATTAGAGGTATATTTTCACCTCGACTTTAAACAATTGTTTTTCCTCTGTCAAGCCAAAGCAAGCATTATCCGGTCATTATTGTATCTCTCTGGTTTTTCCCTTTTCTAAGTTGATTCTGTTTTTATTTGGAAAATCGTGTTGTTGACTCCGATGTGGAGTAACAAATAAATAGAGATCATGTGCTATAGTAATAGCCTTATTCATGTAGTTTCTTGCTTTTGTTATATGTTACCATCTGTTGTTTATGTTAGGTTGCACTATTTTGTTGATGTTGTTGTTCCTTGCATGTATGCTCTGCAATGCTTTTTGATTAGTTTCCATGTTTTTCCCGCTGCCATTTTTCCTTTTCATTACTCCTTTGTTTTGCTTCACTTGAGCCAAGGGTCTTTCGGAAAAAGCATCTCTACCTCCATGTGGTAGGGGTAAGATTTGCGTATACTCTACCCTCCGTAGACCCCTCTTTGTGGAATTTCACTGTGTATGTTGTTATTGTGCTGAAGTATTTTTCTCCCATGAAACTCCTAATGGAGCAGTATAACTATTTATTCTCCCATGAGAAATTTGTTTGCAATGCAAAGCTTAAGGATGTTGATATTTTTAACGGACAAGAAGTCAGTGGCATGATGTTTCATTAGAATATACAGTTGTGTTTTTTTAAATATACAGTGTGCTGGAAGAACAATACAATGCTAAATATGTTGCTAACGGCTATCTATCCAAATCTAAACCCTGCAGGTTGGGAGTTTTTTGGGTTAGTGCCATCTGATATGTGATATTAACCTGTCAATTAACTCAGTCATCTCAACCCAAAATCCTAATTTTAGGAGATCAATTGTCCTAGTGGTACCAACCAGAGAATTCAAATTTAGATCAAATCATGATTATAGAATATTGAGATCACTTCCAAAATGTGTATTACTCCATACTTTATCGTGGAAACTTTTGTTTGTTTTGCTTGTCTAACCAAGTAAACACATTGTTCTCTGTTTAGGCCACCTTTATCTAGTGCATTTGTAAAGAATCAGTTAATTGATTATGAGATTGGAAAACCAAGGTAAACAGATGAGATATATGTAGAAAATAGGAAGAGATCTTGATATGAAGAAAACGAATACAAATACACTCTAGTATAGAGTGTCGACAGATCAAATAGTAGTTATGCCATGCTTAGACCATGCCAGTTCCGTATATGAATGCCTTTTCAATTTGTGAAATTATTCGTCGACTTTTATAGTCAGTGCAATACTTAGTTCTTACTACATGACATGTTTTCTAATTTCATTCCAGGTGGAGGCCATAGCTGCATTAAGGACAGTGATGAAGGAAGGATCAGAGCAAGAAGGAAGAAATTCTGGGAGAAGGCTGTTGATATTGATGAACTTTGCGGTCCTGGTGAAGCTTGGTGGGGTGTGAGAGGGCAGATGCGGGATGATTTTAACCACAGCAATAAGGCCATTTCTTATGCAGAACATTTTAAAAATAGCAGGTTTGTAGAGTCAGTGTTAGATGTTTACTGGGAGCTTCCACCTGTGGCTGGTCCTTCATTAACTCATCAGACGAGATACGATCCGGCTCGTGCATCAAGTCCTATTGTTGAAGATGGCAGGTATGGCTTGTTTCGGAGGCTTGGGTTATCTGGACTGGAGGCATCTGTATTCAATGGTTACACTCAAATGGTCTATCTTCAGGTGTCACAAGAATGAGATTTTGGTTGCCACTGCATATAAGTTGTAGTTTTGTATTAGCGATCTCTGTGTTAACTGTTCTTTTAGTTCTTTCTGGTGCAACTCTTGAGAGGCTGTCTCTATGCTGCCAATAGATTTTACTCTTACAATCTTTCAGATGTCCATTTATCCCCTGGTCACTCTGATGTTTGTGCAGAGTAACGGATGTCTGATGAGTTAAATTTATCCCATCTGTATAATGTGCTCGTAAATTATATTCTAGAAAATAGCTTATGTTGAAACAACTCTCCTTGTGCTTGCTAATGTCTTAGTCTTTATCACTAGTATGTTAGAATGATTGAGACCCACTCCTGATGTTTTCCTAGCCTTTTTATTGCCCACTTGTACATCTACTCAACTTTACTGAGGTTGAGAAGTAACTGTGCTTGAGCAGTTCGAAGCTTCTCTAGATGGTTCAGTATTTGTAGATAGATGAGCAATGGGTGCAGATTGAGCTTTTCTGCTCGAGTCCATGAAAGGGAAACTCCTGGCACCATAACCTTCTTGCTTCTGTAGGTCAACTAACTGAGCACACAGTAATGAGCTGCTTCTCTTGGGGATTGAACTGGAAATGGCAGATCAAAGGCAAGCCATCCAGACTTGCTAACATTGATGGCCCTTGAACAAACTAATCCAAGGTTCAAGCTATAGTCAATTTATTTCAAACCTTAGCCCTGTCCTCATTCTCTTTGACAGGGCACTCCAAAAACACGAGCATGGAAAACTCGGGGTTTGGAGTAACATTCCATTCCATCCTGCTTGTTTTGAATTCTTGAATATAACTTGATCAATTACTAGTAATTAGTAGGTTAGAACTTGGAAGTTATTATGTTTGATCAGAATAATAGCTGGTTATATGCTTAAAAATGAATTTATGTTTTTGCAAATAATCTTGCAGGTTGCATGTGCAAGCAAAAATTGCCACTAAAATTCCAGACAGTAACCATAGTACAATTTATCACCGGTTATATTTTCTTAAACCAGCTCTCACCCTTTCAGGGGATGCTACACATCTAGTCTAATTCCAGATACAAACAGGGCAAAAAAAGGATGGTTGTCGTTGTAGAAAACCCTTGGACGGTTAGTCTTTCAGTCGCTAATTTTGGTTCTTGCACTTGTTTATGGCCCTTGGAGCTGCAAAGCAAGAGAAAAAATGTCATTCTAAACCTACTTTGAAGCATATATAGTTTATCAACTGGACACTAGAGAAAAAGAAGTAATACATAGCATAAACATGATCACAGGACATACCTAGCCCAATTGCCTCTGAGCTTTTCATGATCCGCAACCTCTTGCATGAGTCTATGAACATCCTATTGTAAAATCCAAATAGAACAATGAGTAAATGCAACCAATCATAATGCTGTCTTCAGACTTAGATGTTTGACACAAAATGTTGGAGCATAGTAACTTACTCCCAAGGAACGTCGCCGACTAGCATCCAGTCACCATCCTTGTCTTCATAAGTCAGCACATATTCAGAACCATTGAGAAGATCCATCAAGTGACTTTCACTGAGTTTCTCTTGCCCTGGAAGTCTATCACTGGCGCACTGACCTGAATAATAGTCACAAAATTGTAGTATCACTTAAGACCTACGCAATCTCAAGACTCAAACCAAATAAACACCCACAAACAATAACAATTCTCAAAAGTGCCTATCAGAAAAATGAAAAAAGACTCTTCAATTCATGGATTAAAAAGATACAAGAAGAAACTACGGTTCAAAGATAGGATTCAAAGGGTTATATTCTTTTTCTCAATATACTTCTATCAATTATTCTTGTTTTTTCCTCCTATAACCGTGGTATCCAAGCCAACTTGAATGCATTATTCTTAGTCTTGGAAAAATACACCAAATAACAACATATCCAGTGTAATCCTACAGCTGGAGTCTGACAAGGATAGGATGCACGCAAACCTTACCGCTACCTTTGCAAGGGTAAATTCTCTTTCTTTAGAGATTGAGTTGTCCTCCTAAAAGCTTCCAGGGATGAAACTACAATTATGCTTAGGGTTTCGGGAGAACCCGGTAGCTTTGACTGTAGACCCTATATTTGTGTTAAATAATGTATTTGAAACTCATTAAGCTATCATCTTTTCTAAAATACACAACCCATAGACTCAAAATTCTAGCTTGTTTCTGAAAAGCTTAAACAAATACTACATTGTTTGCATGCAGTAAACTGTAAAGGGAGAAATTATACCAATACTAAAGCAGCTGAACATCTTTTCAAGTGCTGATGAGAGCTCTGCATAGTTACTATATGTTTTGATATCAACTTTTCTCAGATATGGAGCACCATCCATGCTAACCTTAACATAAAGGCAACTTGAACCTGTTTTCCCTTCACCATCATTTTTCTTAGTAGCCAGTGTATTTTTCCTGAATGATCTAATTGGTGGCCATCCTACCACTTGTGCCCTAATTCCACAACACAAAAAATAACCAAACTTTAACCCATAATTGCAGAAAAAAAATTGTACCCAAACTAACAAAAATTCAAGAATTTAAGAAAAAGAGAAAAGTTACTAACTTTGAAGTGTGAGGGGTAAAAATTTTTTCTTCAACAGGCTTTGAACCTCCATTCCCTCTTTTTGGGGAAAACAACAAGTTTCCTTTTTCCCCATCAGCTTCAGATCTGCAATTAATAGACAAATCCCATTTTCCAGATGCATCAATTGCATCAGAAAAACCCCTTTTTGTTCTTGATGTAAAATTGCTTAAAGGGTCCAAATCTTTGCCAAAAAGAGAAACCCCGTGAGACTCAGAACCAGGCAACCCAAGTCTCAGCTCAGTCTCTCTCAGGTTGAGAACAGAGGAAGAAGAAGAAGAAGAAATCTTATCAGAACTTTTTTCCATTAAAGAAGGTTCTGATAGACCTATATAATCATGTTCTAATGGTACAGACATGGAAAGTTGAGCACAAATAAGTAAACAGACAAGATGAATTTCTCAACAAGAATTCAAGAAACTATGGAAGAGATGAAAAAGAAAGGAACTTTTTTTTTTTTAAGTTATAAGAGAAAGGAAGGTGGTTTAATTTTGTTGATGCAGAAAAGAGACTTCTTTTGGTGCTTTTGTAGACTTCTTTTTGGAATAAATGAACTGTGTAGTGTGTACTATAGTAATATTGGAACTACTATTCCAGATGCTTATCAAGAAATTATTTTTCTGTGAAATAGTAGTTAAAGAAAATAGTTTAGGCGGATTTGATGTAGCAGGTGGTATTTTTATGGAGGTCAAGAATTGATTTATCTTGTCAACATCTTTTTGATTGAGCTCGTTGTATTGAGTTTGTCTAATAGGATTTATGTCTCTTATATGATTTGTGAGTTATTGTAGAGGAGCGTGTATATATATATCATATTGACATTGTTTAATTTATTCTTTATTAGTAAAAGTTCTAGTTCCACCATCAAATAAGGTGCAGTTCTTTTTTTCGATTGTGCTATGAGTTTGCAAAATTAAATAGACATTCATATTAGTTAACATCTAACTTTCTTACATCAAATAATTTTTCGATGAACAATATGCACCGAACAATCTTTTGCCATTGGTTCATCGCATGGAATTTTCTTGGGGCAGTTTATATCTTTTGTATGTATGATTTATATGAACATTTACGTATAATAAATTTACGTAATGTGCATCCAAAGAATAACGGACCACAAAATTTGTTATGGGGTCCACAAAAGAAAAGAATTACTTTTAGTGGAATTATTTAAAAGAAAGTAATTAGGTAGTGGTAATTGTACATTTTGTGTTTAGAATCTTTGGTCGGAAAAAGTAATGATGATGATTTCAACTTTAGTCCACGTATAACCAACTCTGTGGTAGACAAAGTCCGTTCACAAGTAGTACTACTATTTATTTTTTTTATGAAAATACAGTATCTTTTGCTGCAAATACACAATTATTTGTCTTTTAATAATAATACTGCCAAAGACTCACCAGTAAAGTGCTTTCTCCTTTGTTTTTCCTATATCATCTATTTCTTTAAAAGAAATAATTTATGTATTAACTTTAAAATAATGAGTTTTATTTGCTAGTGTTTCTAAACTATGTTAAATTTCATTTTGCTTGCGTCTCTCAAGTGTGGTATGGAAAAGGCGTAATGTATGTAAACTTTATTCATATTTGTGAGATAGAAAGATTATTTCGATAGACCATTTAGATTAAGAAAAAATATTCTAAAATAATTTGGAATATTATTTTAGCGAAAGTGAAAAAGGGATAACAAAATATTAAAGAAAGCACGACAATATATTCTGAAAAAAACCGGTAATTGCAACATTATATTATGATAATTGAAATACAAAAAACACTAAATAGTAAGTAATAGAAATCAAAGAATAATAAACTATAATCATAATATTACGACTACTAATATTTAAAAAAAAAATAAGCGAGACAATCCTCAATATTTAGCATAACTAATTTCATTATTACTAATTTTAATATACTAATATACCATATTTAATATTACTTTTTTATACATCTCACTAAAAAAGATCCCAAAAATCTAAACTCAAATCTTATACTAACATACTTCATTTGGCACCATGCTTGAGGTAACTAAACATACTTTGTAAAACACTCTATTAGAGATAATATAAATAATAGACGAAACTGAGATATAAAGTTTATGAGTGTTAGTAAATTTATAATTCGTTTTTTTTAGTATCCGCTACCATCTCTGTCATAGCTTCTAAATGAACACTGTGCGGTGAGTATTTTGTGCACACTAAATGAACCACACATAGAATGTAAACCAAATATTGAGTCGTATGTAAATAAAAATTAGTGATTTGTTTGAAGTGATACTGTAGGTCGATCCGATCATCGGATATGAAGAAAGCGATATATCAAAACGGCCCACAAAATAATGATTTAAATTATCTCAGATTTGTCATTTTCTTATGAAGTGGAAAACAGATGAAATAAAATTAAGATTGAAGAAGACATTAAATTATAAGAATTGGTGAAAGCTGACATAAAACGTAAGAACAATCATCCATTAAAGGAAAAGGATTCTTTAATTGACGCTGCTTAAGGCCTTTTCTGATATTTTTGCTTACACATAAAAATCTGTCTATCTACTGTCAATAACAAGGAAAAAAGTATATGTTGATTCTCTCTTTTACTTCTTTTTCCTTTTGTTTGTTCAAAGGGGCCTTTCTCATTTCCTACTTGCTAATTACTACTCTCTCCATTTCAAAAAGAACGGCTCATTTTCTTTTTTGGGTAACGTTTTAACTTCAACTTTCCACGTGACATGTTTAAGGTCATAAGATTAAAGAGCATTTTGGTACATTTGACATAACTTTTATTTAAAACCACAAGATTAAAAAGTCTTCTTTCTTTTCTTAAACTTCGTTCCAAGTTAAATTAGATCATTCTTTTTAAACAAAGGAAATGATTTATTGATTCTTGTAATAGTAACACTTTTTTTTCTTCATAACTTTTACTGAGGTCTCTAGCTCTCTTTATTGCATGCACGCTTGTGTCCATCCTAATGAATTAATTAATTAATTACCAAATTAAAGGTGTGCGTGTTCTTAGAGGCCGTTTGGTTACTGGTTAGAATTATGCAGATATTAGTTATGTTGGGTTTAGTTATACAGGTATTAGTAATGCAGGGTTTAGTTATGCATGTATTAGTTATGCTGGGTTTAGTTATACAGGGTTTAGTTATGCATGTATTAGTTATGAAGGGTTTAGTTATGTTCGGTTTAATTATGTGTGTATTAGCTATATGGATATTAGTTATGTAGGTATTATTTAGTTATGTAGAGATTAATATACATGAATTATTAACTATTGAATATTAAATTTATTGTAAATTATTAATATATAATATTTACAAAATAATAATACATGCTAATAAAATGTAGAATATATTGAATAATATATAATGCTAACATTTGATTAGCATATGTACCGTCAAAAATATACAATCAAATTTCTAATATTAAAAAAATATTTATATTTGCATAAATAAATAAAAACCATAAGTATATAAAAAGAAATGAAAATGGTCTATCTATAAAAAGAAATAAAAACAACAACGTAGATAGAAAAACGTAAAGTTTCCAATTAAAAATAAATAAACTAAAAGAAATGAAAATGGTCTATATATAAAAAGAAATAAAAACAACAAACGTAGATAGGAAAACAGTAAAGTTTCCAATTAAAAAAACAAATTAATAAGGTAAATTTGTAATTTATCATTTTAATACATGTATAACAAATACCCACATAACTTATTTCACATTCTACCCTGCATAACTTTATACATAGATTCCCTTATAAGTTATGTTGGTATTAATTATGTAGGACTACAAAAAATGCAACCAAACACCGTATAAATTAAAATATGAATAACTTTTATACAACATTTAAATTCTTATCAACCAAACATGGTATAAGTTATGTTGACTTTTATACCTAATACAAAACTTCTACCAAACATAGTAAAACTAATGCAACTTTTTATACATGAACAAAATGTATCTTATACAGTAACCAAACGACCCCTTAAAGTCCAAGAGATGTCCACGTACGATTTACGAATAGTTATATTCGTATTGAGTTTAAGTTATATATACATAATCATTAAAGAATTTTATACTTGCAAGTCAATCTTACAATATATGTTGGTAAGTCCTTAAAATTAGAAATTTGTAAAAAAAAAAGTTGAAACCCAAAATAATTAATCCGCAATTGTTACAACATCGGCTCTTCGGATGAGTAATTTGTGCGCAATGGATAAGCCCTATGTGAAAATCATTCGTGTAGATAATCACCCTGACTTTCTAATCAACTGAGTCATCCCGACATATTGTAATATTTAAAATAAGATAAATATCTTGCTATATTTATCCTTCATCTTACTAAAGTTGTGGTGGAGTGATAAGTACTTCTTCATTCTCAATCTAGAGGTTTTGGGTTCGAATCCCCCTTAAATACGGAGTCACCTTTGTTAAAGAGCTTACTTCCCAACACAAATTTAAACCTAGTTGAGCTACAATGTGGATATCGCAATCGACACAAAATAGAAATAAAAAAAATGATTTAATGATGTAAGATATATATTTTGGTCCGATGTTATATATATAAGTCAAACCCTATAAGCAACTTAGATTAACAACATTACTGAATCAGCCGATGGTCATGATTTTGCTGCCCTAGACACCAACACACACTTTAATCTTTATGCTGCAAACTAGAGTTTTTAATCAAATGTAAAATAAAAAGTGGACATTTTTAAATAATAAAAAAATACAATTGGTGTAAGAGAACAAGAAACACTTTTTTTTTTACTGTTAATTCGACATTTAATTAACATGTTGGCTTTACAGTTTTACCTGATACAGTGTTGGCTCGTAGCCGGCAGGTTAAGCCGTGGTGGGTTGACAGCTAATCATTAAAAAAAATACTCCCTCCGTCTTATTTTATGTGAGGTAGTTTGATTCGGTACAAAATTTAAAAAAGAAAAGAAAACTTTTAAAATTTATAGTCCAAAATGAATAATAAAAATTTGTGTGACGGTAAATTATTTCATTAAGGATAAAATAGATATTTTATAGTTAAATTGTTACTTAATATAGAAATGTATCTTTTTTTTTTAATTAATTAAAAATAAAATTAAGTCACATGAATTGAGACTGAGGAATATTGTTACTGCTTTTTCCGGCTTGACCTGCTAAGTTGACTCCGACAGTCGAACTAGGCAAGGCTACTCTTTTTTAAATTTTATTTTATTCACTTCACTTTTTGTGGCCTTCAGAACAAACAATCACTTCAATTTACTTGGGCTTAATATTCCGA
Source organism: Solanum stenotomum (assembly GCF_019186545.1). Taxonomy (NCBI): domain Eukaryota; kingdom Viridiplantae; phylum Streptophyta; class Magnoliopsida; order Solanales; family Solanaceae; genus Solanum; species Solanum stenotomum. The sequence goes on along the minus strand of NC_064284.1, from coordinate 2,560,020 downwards.
CACGATTAAAGAAAGAAAAATTGTATAAAATAATAAATTATTAATTCAAATTAAATGGTATAATCACAGTTTGATTTAAGTGTAATTCATAGCAAATAATTGACATTCGCCTCTCTCCCTGAATTTCTCGCTCGCCACTCTCCTGCTCTCGCTTAATAGTCTCTCCCTCGCCTCTCTCACTTTATACAAACACAAGTATAAAATGTGTTTGTGTTTGTATAAAGAGAGAGAAAACTGTATATATACATATCTTTTCGTTCGCCTCTCCCTAGAGAATCTCGGTCGTCTCTCTCACTTTATACAAATACAAATGTATAAATTGCGTTTGTGTTTGTATAAAGCGAGCAAAAATTGTATATACAAATATAAATACATATATTTTTGTCCTATACACTTATAATTATACAAATATATATATTCTCCTGCCCAATTTTCTTTTGTCTTTCTCGCTTTATACAAACACAAATTATACAATTAATTTTTTTTGTATATGTATACCGAAACAGATTATACAATTGATTGTTTTGTATATGTATACAGAAATATACATATTAGAGCGCAATTATACAAACTATAGCTATAACGTACAAATATGATTTTTATGTTTGTTAAACCTAAAATTTACTCATTAAAGAATATGGTACAACGTGGATGAGATTGTTCCTTCTTTAACAAAAAGTTTTAGGTTTGGGCATCAAATTTGAAAAATCTTTGATAGGAAGAGTTATCCCCCGAATGGGGCTCTACCTGTACGAATTTTGAATTAGTCAAACTCTAATACTGAGTGAAAAATAAAAATACTCCGCGATTTTTAACAACTCTTTATAATTCATTAAACTGTTTTGCCTCAGTGATAAAAGGAGAAAGTGCTAGCCAGCTAAGCTGGTCAGAGAGGATAATCATCCAAGTAATTTATAAAACCACTCAAATTTGTAGGGTCACTTGTCCTAACAAAAAAACTAACTATTTTGTAATGAAAGTATATTTTAGACTTGTCAAAAAATAATTGTTTTAAAATATATTTATAGTAAAAAGAAAAAAAATTATTATTAATATAATCATAAAATAAAAAAGAAATAAAATCCAACAAGTTTGTCATGTGCTTTTCATGTGACATACTTTAGCACATAAATTCTAAGCAAAATACATAAATATAACCCTTAACTTGGTGTCAAATGACAACTATGACATTTATCTTTGGATGCACACAAGTAGACACTTAAATTTGTATAAAATTGAATAAATGAACACATTCGTCCTACGTGGCACCCTACATAATAACTTTGTATCCTACATGTCATCCTACGTGTATTATGCCATGTAGGACACTTGTATCTACTTGTTCAATTTTATACAAGTTTAAATGCCTACTTGTGTATATTCAAAGTTGGAGGACATAGTTATTCGCTGAAACCAAGTTAAAGATCATGTTTATGTATTATGCCTAAATTCTATTGTTTTGATTAGATTGAAGAAGTGTTACCTATCGTTTTATAACATATCATATTATATTATTTGATAAATATAATATTTAAATAAATTATATTATTTTAATAGTTATATAATGTAATATATTAATAATATTTTCAATCATAGTATGATATGGGATGAAAATAGATTAAAGGATAAAAGAAATTTTATTAGATAACAAGCAAAGGACAAAATGAAAAGAAGAAAAATAGCAATGACATAATCACACCAGATTATTGTTATCGGTAAAAAACTTTTAACAGAATGATAAATTAAATAATATAATATAATAAAATTGCCCATCATAATATTGTAATAGTAGGTAGCATTCAACTTTGGTCTTATCCTTTAACATGTCCTGTCTCTATGCAGTGCAATTTTGAATCACTAAACTTACTACTTTTCTTCTTTATTTTTTTTTTCTCAGTCTTGTCAATTGTAGAATAAGTTAAGGTCCACCAAATTTTGATGCTCATTATTAATTACAAGAAAATTCTAATTGTCCGATGATTAATCATTAATTTGGACCTGAAACTTTATCATGTCTAACATAAATTGTGACCAAATAATGTTTCACTCCTATTTCAAGGAGTACTGATATTCTTGATTATATATTTCAAATTTCAATTCCGCGAATTAAAAGAAAAATTGGTAGAGCATTTTTTCTTTAGTAAATTTTATGTTTGCATAAATATGAATTAGTCAAATCAATGAATACTAATAAAAAAAATTATTGTTGCACTTCTCATGTATGCCATGTCATTATGTAGTGGTTTTCTTTTTTAATTTGTCACAAAAAAATGTCATTTTTTATAATTAGAAATAACTTTACTTTGAAATTCTTTTTTTTTTTAATGAAATGATTTTTAGTCACATTTAAGGTTAATTTGTTTTAAATCAAAAATTTTAATTTCTTAAATTTTATGTTAAGTCTGGCAGTACGGAAGGAATATTTTTCTAGTGGAAATAACTTGTATCCAATTAGCAAATGACAAGCATCTAGCCCCAGCTTGAAGCTTATCTTTAAGCCTATGATAAGAACTTTCAAATCATGTTTTTTTTTTCATGCTTTATGTGAGTGCGCACATAATGACAATGATCCCATCTAATCAAGATTTTTTATTTCCTTCGTGTATTTTTGTATCTAATCAAATGCCTTTTCTGTTTTAATTACCGACTTAACTTTCGAACTAAATGAAATGAAATTTAGCCACTGTTAATGGATAATTTTATTAGACAACATTTATTTTCCTAAATCCAAATTAATAGTTTTCACCCCCCAACTAACATATTGGTGTTGCTTCACATATAAGAAAGATATTAAACATATGAGCAAATGGTCGATATGTCCGAGTGGTTAAGGAGACAGACTCGAAATCTGTTGGGCTTTGCCTGCGCAGGTTCGAATCCTGCTGTCGACGCTTTTTTTCCATCTCATTGAAGGGTCAATAGTGTTCCCGCAAGGTACTCAACCACTTGAGCTAGCCTCACATATCTCGATAACTTAATGAAGAACTGTGTTTTCCTGTTTATAGGAGGGAGTTCACCAGTAATCGACTAATCACACTGTTTCGTGGTTGGGATGTAAAACATTTACAACTTAATTAACAAAGTTGTGGTCATATATGCTTATAAGCTATGATCATCTCTGTATTAGACATCACAAAAAGTTGCCAAAATGAATTCTTTTAACTTTAAGTAACTAATCCTTTCAAGTTCTGGATTCCTACTGATAATAAGATAGGTTTTATTTTTTTTTTTCGTTCGTCTTCTATGTGGGTATTTGAAATTATCCTGATCACAGGCGGAGCCAGCTTGGGCCAGATGTTTCGGCTAGTTCTTGTGTTTAGTTTTTCAAATTTTAAACTCATTCACCGACTCCGCCATTACTATCTATGATGAATGATGACAATGTTCGACGTTGGCAATCTTTTTCGATATAATAGAATCGAAGCAAACAACAATGTATACTTACTAGAACTACAATAAGATGAAGTAAACAAAATCTGTGAATGTTTCCCCTAAACTAATCGCGACGATCTCTGTAATTGTTGATCAACTTCATCAGCCATTTCTTCTTTACCAAATCTCTTAAACCCTCTCCTTAAAACCTTAGCTACATATTCATCAATCTCAAATCTAGAACCCCATCCACTCTTTTTCATCAACTCATAAACCCTAACAGTAGATTCAACCTGTTCACCTTCAATCAACGCCCTCACCAACCTTACCAGCGACTTATCATCACATTCAATCGTTCCCACTTTCTCCAAATCACAAATCAATTCATCGATATGTTCAGCAAAGCCCGTCCGGGTCAAAGCTAAGACCATATCAGCATAAAGCCCCAAATCAGGGACATCACATTCCGATTGAACGGCTGGGAATACTTTGAGGGCCAAATCGCAAAGGTCTTGTCGTAGAAGTTCTTTGTAGGCAGCAATTAGATCTGTTTTGATGAGACGATTGAGGGTTTTTGAGACTTGAGCTTCGATTTGGGAAGGGTCAGTTCTTTGAGCTCGTTTTAGAGCTTGAATCGCTTGGATTGCTTCGATGCTTAGTATTCGGCCTTTGACTAGAGGTCCACGGTTGCTTCGTGGACCGCATCGCACTGAGATTTTTCTTCTGGTGGTTGATGTTAGTGGTGGAAGAGTTACTGAAAAATGTTGTAAGGTGAATTTGAGGGTTGTAGATAGAGAGGACGCCATGAATGGTGGATTTGAGTTCCAGTCGTAGAAGATAAGAAACGGGTCTTCATAAAATCAACCCGATTTGTTTTTGCCTGTTTCAAATTGGGTAGGTTTTTTCTTTACAGTTTGGTCCGTAAAGTTTTAATAACTTGCAATTACACACTCAACTTTATGTTTATTCAAGTTCGATTTGTGTCATAACTATATAATAATAATACGAATATTGTTTATGGTCGAATGCATGTTTATATCAATACGAAAAAATGTTATTTCGATAACACCAGAATAGATTCGAGGTTACTTTTATTAAAAGATAAAGATTAATTTTTTTTACGTTAAATACCAAATAGTGAATAATATATAACAATTGATGATATATAATTGTTGTTGATGGTGGATTGACCATAGTTTTAGTGTTTGTTGTGACAATGCTATTGATGATGATACTTTTAAGTAATAGATAAGGGAGGAATAATTGACTGTGGTGATTGACAATAAAGAGGGTGAGTATATGATATAGAAAATTTAGTTCGATAATTTTGATGATTAAAAACATTATACTATTATCATATTAAATTGTTTGGTATAAAATGGTATTTTTTGAGTTTTGTTTTAGTATTTTTCAATATGATGAATTAATAATTATAATTTATTCAGTTTCAATTTATGTATTCTTATATAATAGAAAATTACGATATCATTTTTAAGAAATATTTCTATTTTATTAAACTAACTCTTTACATATACAGTAATATTCAAAAAAAGAAAAGAGTACAAAATAATGTCCATCATTAATGAACTACATAAAAATGACCTTTTCATCAAAACTCCGATACTAAAATTTCAAAATGTTTTACTAATAATAGTCGATCCCCTGTTAGATACAAAATGAGATGCAATAGGTAGCTTTGTACTAATAGTATGGTATATATTTAGAAGTCGTCTGATATAATATATTAGCAAATTACAATGCATATATACTATCGTATATATTTAGAGGTCGTTTGATATAATATATTAACAAATTATAATGCATCTCATATATATTAAGAGGTAGCTTGATATAATATATTAGCAAATTATAATGCTTATATTAATTTTGTGTATTAGTAGTATATATCTTGTTTGGTATATCTTTTTATGTTGTGTGGCTATGTATAACTAAATCATGCACTCTATCGTGTATTATTAATACATGAATTTTTATGTATAAGTAATACAAAAGATTTAATGTATGCATTAGCATGGTTAAAAACTCAACTAAACATTAAAATCCTCTTTACATCTTTTCCATCACAATTGTAGAGAATATCTATGTAAATAATTTTTTTTTTATATATAGTATATGCTATTTTTAATACATCAAACCAAATAATGTACGTATAAAAAATAATCTATATATAATTAATATAAACATTAATACAGAGAATATATTTTTTACGAGAAAAAACTCCCGAAAATTGTGGGGTGGCATGATGACGTGCGGGATGAATGGCTCATCGTTTTCATTGTTGTCAGAGACGAGAAAGCCCTTCCCCCCATAAGAAAAACATTTTGTAAATTAACCGCCAGAATTAGTCGTGCGTGGTCTGTGAAATTGCCGTCTGGAACCGCCAGCTGAGATTCTCAATTTTTCCGGTACCATTGAAATTCAGCTGAAATTGTGGTAATAGAAGATGGATAGACTAACCCTAGCTTCATCAGCATCCTCGTCCACCGCCACAACAAGATGCTTGGCTCACTACCTACTATAAGGTCTCTTGCTTCATCTCATCAGGTGTACATCACTATCTTCGTTTTAATTTTTTGATCCATCTTCCTTTTCTGCACGTTATATTAAGTTTTAGTTAAGCATTCAGCTCAATGCTGTGAGTGATGATAAGGTTAAGGCTGACTAGCGAATTCTAGTTTTGACTTTTGTATGTTCTTGTTAAGGGATGAAAAGGTACTCAGAATTGGTGTTAATGTTCTCGTTGTAATGCTAATGTATTGCTAGTTTGCTTTGAACTAGCTGCAATATAATCAGCTAAAAGGAAAGACATCTTATGTGGGAATGGACTGCGGCATTCTATAAAAACCTTTAATGACTATGTAGCGTGTGTTTCGTTGTAGTAATTGTACTTATTTATAGCTCATTTAATTATTATTTTTGATAACCGTGTTTCCGGGCCAACTCGTGTGCATGCCAACTAATTCATGGAACCTATTATCTCCCATCAGCACAGTTAACTCTGTCTATCAAGGCTTGGATGGGAAGAAATCACCTAATGTTTTTGCATAGTTGAATATGAGGCCTCATGGTTCTTAACCTACTTTATTATGGAAAATTTTGTTATCTACATGTATAAAGGTTTTGAAAATAAAAATGTTGAAGTGTTCCCCTTGTCGTTTATCACTTCTGGGGTCCAGGATGGGTGAGAGATGAATTAAGGAGGAGTATGTTTGATGTATTAGTAGCCGTCTTTTATCTCCCACTAATATGTTTCCATTACTTGCTTGTTTTCACAGTCTGCCATTCCAGTTTCAATATCAAGAGTTAATCAGGTAGATGCAGCAAGATTGGACATTGAAATGTCGACCATGCTAAAGGAACAGTTGGTCAAGGTTTTCTCTTTGATGAAGGTACATGTAGTGCAACTTTCTAACTTTTCAGGGAATTCACCTCTTCATTATTTGTGATCTGATAATAATTTGATATACATTTAATTTCCTTTTGTTTCTTCCCTTTGGGGTTAGCCAGGAATGCTATTGCAATATGAGCCAGAACTTGATGCTTTCTTGGAGTTCCTTATCTGGCGTTTTTCTATCTGGGTTGATAAGCCTACACTGGTAATGCTCTAATGAATTTGAGGTATAGAGATGAACGTGCGGTTGAAGTGAGAGGAAAAGGTTAGATATCGTCTCTTAATTAATCCTTTTATCACTTTGTGTAAGTTGCAGCTAACAAACGCTTCTTTATTTACTGTTCAAAACAAAAAAGGTTGCTCTTATAAAAATCCTTTTTTTCTATATTAATCAGTTGGATGCTATGTTGTTACTTGCACTAATTTCACTATTTTCTTCAATTGCTGGTGTTGAAGTTGTTCAAATTTGGGACATTTAATGTTTCTAGGTCTTAGGAATTGGGACGTGGAGAGAATAGTTGTAGAAAAACTTATTAAATACTTAAGGTTAACGTTCAGGCATTCACTTTGATTTGAGGCTGAGTGCATGGTTGATAGCATGAATTAGAACTTTTTACTTATTTAAAAGAGTTCCATTTCATGCATTCAGCCCTTTTTACCAGATAATGGTTCCACCTCACTTGTAACAGATTTTCTTCTTCTATGGTCAGATCTGAAAACATTCAAGTCCACATTCATTACCATCCATGGATTCGCTCTCATAGATTACTTAAGATAGATTGAGATGTGTGAGATCTGTAAATTTTTACTTTTATATAAATGCTCTAATATTCAGTAATTTTGAGAAGTCCAAATAGTATTTATTAAGTGTATAATATGAGGGACTTGAGTGATTGGCTTGAAAATCTTGCTCGTTTTAATTTGTACGTGAAGTTGCTAAGGTTGACAGCTTGACTTAATTGAATTTCACTTTTGATCTTGTGCCTCTTGCATCAGCATTCATAGTACTAACCACAGTTTTGCTTTTCGGCATATGTTAGTTCGAAAAGGATTGGAGGGACCTGGTCTTACTGTTGCTCAGAAGATATGGTACTGTGTCGCTACTGTTGGTGGGCAATATATGTTGGCCCGTCTTTAATCATTTTCTGCTTTTCGAAGATGGGACAACTCTGAGCAGGTATAGTCCTCTTCGACTCTTATCTCACTTGTTCGTTTGCATGCATGCTCGAGTAGAAGTTACTCATTACTGCTCTATATATTGAGATAAGTAGAAGTAATATGCCGTGCATTTGGTATAATGTAATTTAGTAGATCTTCCCTTAGAAGGAACGCAGAGCTCATTTTAGAACTATTTGATGATATTGGGGAAGCATGAAGGCTCAATGTCAAAAAGAGGTTAACTTTTTCCTGCTTCTGAGGCTACATAAATTTGAAATGGTTCAATTTTGAATCTTTTGTTGATATGTTGTCTATTCAAATTTGGTCATCCAAAATAGAATTGTTGCAGTCGTAATTTTATGCTACAAATTTGAACAGGTAAAATAGTTACTTGCAAGTGTCAATTGTACGATGAAACATTGACTTGTTAATCTTGTGGCTTCTTCAGAGTTCTTTGGCGCGCCAAGCATGGTTGTTAATACAACGGATTGAAGGGATCTATAAAGCAGCCTCTTTTAGTAATCTACTTCTCTTTCTTTGTACAGGAAGGTATATCTCTGACTGTAATTCTTATTTCTTTCGAAAGCATGCTCGGAAATTTTTGGCATTTCTCTCTTGTTGCACATTCCTTTTGTATTTCTTAAAAATATGTATGACATGACCACCAAATAAAAGAAAATAAAGGATAGACGTACTCCTATAGCATACAGCTGCATTATGCACATTGCTGATTTAACCATTTAATAAAGAAAATGATGAAGTTATGCTACTTGAATCAGTGATCATCTCTTATTATTTCATCAAAAAAGATCATCTCTTACTCTCTTATTGCATTGTCTAGTGGCTAGCTGACTGCGGAGAGTAGTTCTTAATTGGTTTGGGGTGCATTTGGTGATTCCAAGCACAGTGAAGGAGGCATTGCATAGCTGGGCTTACAGGTGGGGGAAGAGAAGTCCTATGGCATAAAAGAGACGTAAATTGCAAAATAGTTTTTTGTTTCTAGTTTTCATTTGGTGTTTCCTTGAGACCCCAATTTTTTTCTGAAGATTGGGTCTCCTTTTTTGAGAATCATATTTTGATGTAGGTTCTCTCTTTTGGTACACGGCTTGTATATGGGGTTTTCCTCCAATTGTTAATATAATTATTTACCTAACAAAAAGAAAATCAGTGCACTAGCTTAGCAATGGATATGCGTGTAACAAAAGCAGAGCTGCAAGGCTGTGTGGTGCTTTATCATCTGTGTTTGCTGGATTGTGTTATTGGCTGCCTACTAAGTCGAGCCAAGTTTTTGGTTAAAAATTGCTGGACATTTTTGAAATTGCTCTGTCCTATGAAACCAAGTATTTTTTTTCTGGGACGGCTTTGTTGTCCAGGAACTGTGAGAGACAGAATATTGAGGTGATTCCACAATAACAATAAGTTAATGATGATGTTCCAAAGCATTCTTTACCTCACACAGAGGAAAACATAAAATAGCACAAAAAAAAAAAGAAAACAAAATAAAAAAGGTAAAAAAAGGCTTTAAGTTAGAAAAGTTAGTGACATTCTTGGTAGAAGGGTTCCGTGCATAGGCTGATTGCTGTGAGGGTCCTGTACATGTGACCTTTTAAAAAGGGTTGAACTGTTGAGCGTGTTCCCTGCATGTGCTGACTTCTATGAGTGTTCTGTACATTTGATCTTTAGATTGACTGGAATTAAAAATATAATACTGAAGTTAGAAAATGTCCCCAGGGATTTGCTCTTGTAGTAAAAGCATAACGCTTGATGTGTGGTAAGGCGCGTTGTACACATCACGGTTTTGGGCCCTGCCGCAGACAAAAGCATGGTATTTAAGTGGAGGGTAGAAAATTGACTGCTGTAAGGATACTGTTCATGAGACCTTTTGAAAATGGTTTAACTGTTAAACATGGGTTGACTGCTACGAGTGTCCTGTACATATGGCTTTCAGATTGACAGGAATTAAGAATATAACTTGCTATGTATTTTGGGATTTACTGGTTACTCTACATGAACCAATGACATGCAGGTATAGGAATCTCATTGAAAGAGCTTTAAGAGTCAGACTTGTTTATGGCAGCCCAACTATGAACAGAGCTGTGAGCTTCGAGTACATGAATCGCCGATTGGTGTGGAATGAATTCTCGGTAATTTTCCATCCATTAGCAGAGTATTGCAGATTTTATATGGTCGTTCCCAAAGAGGGGAATATTGAAGACAAGTTATCTCTCTCTGTCTGCAATTTAACTATCAATCATCTGTTAGGAAAGAGGTCCTTCACCTTATAAAAAAAGGGAAAGGGCCCAGAAAGAACATCCCTTTGCTTTTATACATGCTGCCAAAGGGCTAACAGATCTTGTTTTCCAATTTGTGTCAGCCTTCTTTTGTTGGTGGGTATGGGTATGGGGATGGAGCTCGAAGTTGATCTTTTGCAGTAAAAGCTTATAGTTAATTGTTTGGTATTTTTTTTTTCTTTTTACCAGTGCATCTGTTTTTGCAAACAATATGGATGGAAGTACGTTCTTTTGTTATCTTTTTCAAAAAACTTAATGCAAGTACATTATCAACTGTTCTAATGTGCAGGAATTGCTGCTCTTGCTTCTTCCCCTTCTCAATTCATCATCCATCAAGAATTTTCTTCGTCCATTCTCAAAGGATAAATCTTCAGATTCTTCAGTTGATGACACTTTGTGCCCAATCTGTCAAGGAAAGCCAACCATTCCATTTTTAGCTATTCCTAGTCAGCACAGGTACATGTATTGCATGCTTACAATTTTACAGTAGAATGGCGATACAGTGTAGCTTTCAAATGTTCATGCATTTAGTAGGAACTCTATTATATCGAAACTTAATCAAAGTATGCATTGAAGTTTAAAAGAATTAGTTTAATTGACTGACATTGCAGAATAACAATCTTATGCTTATGTAGGCATATTGTATATATGGAGGAGTGGGCTGTACATAGGTGTAACTTTATAGATTGCAAACTATATAAAACACTTCAGGGCTGTTTAGAAAAGTCTTTTATATTTGCAGGGCCTCACATCCTCCTGTATTTTTTAAATGAACTTCACATCCAGTGTTTTATAAACAACCATGGCATCAAATTTTAGAGCAAGCTAAAAATTTAATACAAGAAGTGAAACTAGAAGAGAATTTTACCTTACCAATTCATTTTCAAAAAGAGTCAGGACTTTACCCAAGAAATGTATCAAAAGATGGAAAAAATGGCACATCAGGATAGATCTGATACCTATTAGAACTACCTAATTTAACGAAGTAGTCGCTTACTAACTAAGTTTAGACGAAGTAACTCGAATATCTATGGTAGTCAGTCAACTATTAAGACATTGTAACTGTAGATATTGCAGAGGGGATATTTTGCTTGTGCGTTCATCTTGTCATCCATTTGGGTTGACGTCATTCATGTGTCGATTTATTGTTTTAGTGTTAGTAACTGTTGTTCATGTGAGTTTTATGTATCTTCATCACTATACAGCTACTGTTACTACTGTCTTCAAACACGGTGCTCCACTGCTCCGTCTTTTTGTTGCCCCCGAGGTGGTGAATCGATTGCTGCTATGCAACGACATGGTGGTTCGGTCAACAACATTAGTCAGATACAATAATTCTCTTGAAAGGTGAAATGAAATGACGGGAAAGGCAAGCTTCAGTCAAACTATGGATCAAAAGTTGCCCAAAGATAACATAGAAATTGAACTAGGAATCAAGATTCCTTGATAAAGCAACTTCTTCTGCTTTATTGAGTGCATTCATTTGTTAAAGTTTCTTGTCTTTTTTAATGTAGCTTTACTTTCCTATAATCTCATTTATATGTCTATCTTGAAGATTCTCTTAAAAGTTTGATCAGTCACAGGTCACAATTGATTCAATATTTTTACCAGATGGCTCAAGCAGTCCTTTTTTTTTAGCTTTGTTCAGGGTAACTTCCTAGTTAAACGAAACAGTGGAAAAGATAGGTAAGAATAATCCTTCACTTCCTTACAGTTTCAAATTGAAGCGAGTTTGCTGTGTTTTGGATCTGCATGTTAAGTTGCCAAGTGATGTGCAGGTTATAATACTTTTATTTTAACTGAGAATTGGCAGCTAAATTTACCAGTTGCTGTTACTGTAGTGAATGTTTGTAGCAGTAGAAATTTTTGAGCAACAAAAGTTCATCATAACGTATGATTTCGTGGGGACTTGTAGTCCACTAATCCTTATCTTTTTGTTTTTTTTTGGCCTCCTCTTTCCATGGCCTTGTAGGTGAATGAATCGTAGGAAATTACGCTCAATGACCTTGAAAATGAGTGATTGTGAACTTTTGACCCTGCTCGTCCCATTGACAAACTTTCAAGATAAAATGTGAAATTTGAAGTTTTGCCCATGGGAAAAGTGAGGTCCAAAGTACAAAACCGCCTACTTCCAAGGCTGTAAATCATCCAATGAATTGCATTGAAGGTAAGATCTTTCTCTTTCAGCATCATAATTCCTTTTTCCTCCCTTTTTAGGTTGGGTCTACATGGTCAAAAAAGCTCAAATAAAAACAACACCTGTCCTTGAATATATATAGCAGTCTGAGCTCGAACGCAAGTTAAGATAAAAAGGGTGCTTTAATTATTGGAATTATGTTATAAGTTCAATTAGACTCATGATTGGATCTGAATTTGTCTTACCTGCTATAGTTACTAGGACCAATATTTGAAATCATCAATCGTTAGTTTTTGTAATACATCAATATAAATGGTCCTGCTGTAATAGCTAGTTTCATTTCAATACTTAACTCAATAAGAGTGAAAAAGGAAGGCTTTATATGAATCCTTGAGCAACCAGCTGAGAATGGGAATAAAATTTGCTAGTGTTGCTAAATAGATGGGTCAGTGGGATCCAGATAGGCCAAAGAGGACAGCACAAAGTAGTTGATCAGTACTGCAACGTACACAAGAACAACCCAGACACATGTCGACAGCGCGGAGTCAGGATTTTCACTAAAGGGGGTTCAAAATTTGAATAAGTGAACACACTAATCATACATAAATAATATAATTTTCCGTTGAAGGAGTTCAGATGAACCCCTGACTATAAGCTGGTTCCACCCCTATTCACGATTTAAAATATATTGACTCAATTCACTATCAAATATTTAGTGAAGTTCTTAATATACATACGAAATCTAGGTAAAAATTAATAAATTCACGTGAATTTATATATTATACTGTAGACCCGCCCCTATTCCCAAATAGGCAAACATCAAATATAAAATGTGATGGCCACCATAAGGATATATACTTTTAATTATCCATCGCGCACACATATACAGCAAGGCAATCGCACGCGCAAAATTGCTTTTGGTTAGTTAATTCAAATTTTCTAAATTTATGTACTGCACTAAGTGTCTCTTGCATATCAAGTTGCAAAAATATCATGTTTTAATTGTGTAAAGATTACATAATAGATTTTACTATCATCAACTAAAATAAATGGTATAATTGACCTAATAATGTATAGTAACTTTTTATGCTATCAAATTAAGATGGCCTACTAAGCCTCATATGGTATACTGAAAAATAAAATTAAAAACCTGCAATAATAATAAGGTAACATAAGAAATAAAATATGAATTAACTAATGATTACTTGGGAAAAGAGTAGGCTATCCTTTATTTAGAATCTATATATATAAATATAGCTAAGTTAGAGAAAAATAACAATCCCAAAGTTACCACCCCAAATTAAGGAATTAAAACCCCACGAGTATTTGTTTTTTTATGGCCTGAAAACACTCCCCCACTTTCCCTTTTCTTGCCCCCACCCTTTACTATAAAGCTAAAGCAAGAAATTTAAAAACACAAACAAGGATATACTCCCCTTCTTTTCCATTTATGTCAACATATTTTGAAAAATATGTAGATAAATATTAAATATGTCATAACATTTGTATCAGAAGCGAAGTCTAGGATAACAAAACCTAATAACTTTGACCAACAATAAATAACATGAGAATAATTCAGTATTGATATACGTAAAATTTTGGATAAAATTTCCTCGTTAAAAAATAAAATGAGAAGGTGTAGAAGTATTTGTTTCGACTTTATAAGTATGTTAGACTTTTTAAAACTGACTAAAAAATAAACGTGTCACATAAATTGAAGAAGTAACTAGAGAGGAAAAATAAAAATTTAAAAAGCATCAAAGCAATTGTCAACCCCACAAGTAAGAAACACTACCAAGTAAATATAAGGCTAGTACTTTGGTTGAAAAAGACATATTGGTTTATTGAACCTCTTATGAGAAAAGCAAAAACAAGGCTGAAAGCTTCAACAAAGTTTCGTTTTGGTGCTCTCACAAGGAAAGAAGACAGACAAAGCTAGCTACCTAAAAAGAAAGAAAGAAAAAGAAAATCATTGAAAAGGATTTTTATTTTTTTCTTCTTCTTCTTCTTATTCTTTCTTTATATTATGTGGCTCTTACATTAAAGTAAGAAACAATAATACTATATAATATATGATGTGTTGTTCAGAATAATCCTTCTTGATGGCTGGAAACCCTAGTAATAACTGGTGGAACAACATGTTGATGAACACAAGCATGCATCCACATGATTCTCATGAGCTTTCTTCTTCAAATCAACATTTCTATGGATCTTCAAATTTTTTGGCTGATAATAATCCAAGTCAAGATCATTTACCTCGCTCATGGAGCCAGTTACTTCTGTAAAATCTCCTTCTCTCTACTTTTTTTTCTCGTATGTAGTTAGTTAGATATACAGTCAACTTGTTTGAGACTGAGGCGCAGTAATTTATGTTGACTTCTTCTTGTTGTAGTTGCTATAGTGAGTTTGTGTAGAGAGTTCAAAGATTAGTAGTCTTTGTATTTGCAATATTCTTTTTGTGTCAAGCTTTACTCATTGAAGCTTTTACATTTACCAAACAATTCAAAAAGCTCAATTACTTTCCTATTTCTAAAAATTTCATACTATGAGTTTTATAGATCGATATGAATATCATAAGTTGTCTCATAGTAAAATCAATTTTGTTGTTGATACCTTCTTCTTTGTCTTTTTTCTATAACTAGAGCTCGAAGAAGTAAAGGAATTTAAACAATAGAATATGGTTAGAAATTCATAATAGAGTTCAGTCCGACCACAACAACGACTAAACCTAGTAGAAAGAAAAAGTGAAAAATCATTACAAAAGAAACCTATAGCTCCTTTATATTTCTTTTCTATCAAATTGGAATCCATATGAATTATGTGTTAATTAATTTTAATTCTCCTCTAAATTACTTTTTCCTTTTTAATTAAATTTCAGGTCTGGATTATCTTGTGATCAAGAAAAACCTGATATAAGTGATCATTTTCAACATCAATACAAGAAGCTGGAGAGTTGGGAAGAAATCCAAAATTTGAATTCCATCCATAATAATAATAATATTCCATCTATTTCAAGTTTTAGGGTTCCTTTTTTTGATGTAAAACCAGAAGAATTACTGAGCCAAGGACTGTATAGTAATTACCATCAAGATTTATCACCAGCTAGCTCTTGTGTTACCACTAATTTAAACCATAATAATATTTTTAACTTCTCATCATCTTCTGCTAATAAAATTACCAACAATAACACAGTGGTTGAAGTCAAGCATCAAGACCATTCATCTGAGGTAAGTAAAAAAAATTACTTTTAAAAAAGTGGTTTTTTTTTTTCATATTTATTGATTTTTCATAGTCAATAAGCACAATATCAGTATTATTCCAAAAGGAAAAAAGTGATTTTATGATTAATAAAAGCCAAATAATCCATGATTAGCCTAACTAATTTTAGTCATAGTAAATTTTTAATTACTCAGTGAATTTTAACATGTGATAGTAGTCTAGTTACTATTCTTTACTAGGTTACTAATTAAGTACTGTATTTGTTAAGAGATTTACTCGTAATTATCTAATAAGTGATCTGATTTTGTGAAAACATTTTTACATCATTTTAGTATGTTTTGCCTAATCTGTTTCTTTTTTTAAACCATTATTAATTAATATATTTGCTGCATGAAATAAAGTGTAACAGCACAAACAGTGGTGGGGTAACTAAGAAGGCTAGAGTTCAGCATTCTTCAGCTCAACCCTCTCTCAAGGCAATTCTCTCTTTCATATACAGTAACATGTTTGTCTAGATATTTTTTTTTATGGAATAATTAAATCGTTCAGTAATCTAGTTTATAAAATATATACTAAGTATATATACACAACATATACATTTATAGTGTATATATAATGTATACTTCAACCATTTTACCATTGGTCGAAGGATATATGTTCGTAACTTTCCTTTTTAAGAAAAAAACTATTATAGAAAAATATTATTATAGAAAATATATAATATGAAAATTCGTTTTATGAAAACTTGGTCTCTTTTTTTTTTCACCTGGTATCCAAAATAGTTAGTTATCAACATTAATTTAGTTTGTTTATATTCGGAATTGCAGGTGAGAAAAGAGAAACTAGGAGATAGGATAACAGCACTCCACCAACTTGTTTCTCCATTTGGAAAGGTAAAGTAAACTGAGTTTAACTTTATATACACATCTAATTTTTATATTGTCATTATTTTTACATGTTGTTACAACAGGTAACTTGTCTTATTTTCATGGAGACTAATTACGTGTAAATATCATTTAAACGTTGATGTTATGAATAAAATTTACTATATCGATGTATATAAATTCAGTTGAACTCATAATTTTAATTTATTTATTTTTTTGAAAACCTACTAAAATTATTATGTAATTTCAAAAGTATAATAAATTTATTGATAAAAATTATAAGAATTGAATCGATTAAATTTAAATCCTACCTCCTTTCCATAAGGAAGACAAGTAAAGAATATTTATGACTGAAACACTACGAATTATAATTTTTTTTGTAGTACTAGTAGTTTATGATGAAACAAATAAAAATGAAATTACAAAAACAGCACTTTAATTTTTGTTTAAAAAATAGCCATCAAGGATTGTCTTTAACTAAAGTGATATATTATGAGAAAAAGAAGAAGTGATAGGCATGGGTATATATGTTTTCTCTTTTACAGACTGACACAGCCTCCGTCTTGTCAGAAGCCATTGGATACATCAGATTCCTTCAAGCACAAATTCAGGTGACTTCACAAAACCTAATTTCTAAACTACCTTTTTTTTTCTTTTTAATTATGGTGTTCGTGTTATCTTGAACGTACTCTTACACTAATTTCATAGGGGTATTTGCTATTTTCTACCAGCATAGTAATCAAGCAACTCTATGAAACAAATTTGAATCGATAGAAAGAAATCTCCTACTAATATATTTACCTCCAATCCACTGAAATTTGAAACTGCGACATCAGTTCTTAGCGTACTTCATTAACCATTAATTATTTCCGCTTCTTACTTTATACTCTTATCGTCCCATTTTTACATGTGGAACTCTTTTCATTTTAGTCTGTCGTAAAAAGAATGACATATTTCTATATCAAGTAACAATGTTAAAATATCCATTTTTATCTTTAATGAAATGATTTGTAGCCACAAAAATATCTATCACTTATGTTAAATCACAAATTTCATAATTCTTCATTCCTTTCTTAAACTCTGTACCGAGTTAAACTAACTTATATAAAATGAGACGGAAGTAGTTGGACATATATGCAGCTTTAATTTAGTGTGGTGCACTAAAACATGCAGGCATTGAGCTCTCCATACATGGGCAATGTAGCAGGAAGCATGAATCACACTCAACAACAATCTGCTGTAAGTTCTTTTCCTTCACATTTTCCAATAAAAATCACCAATATTATCTTCTTTCACATCCATCATCATACACGTGCATCTCACTAATCATATATATATATATATATTGGATTAATAATTATCATGAATAACTAATTTCTTTCATGAATTCAAGGAAATAAAATATGTATATACTACTTAGTTGTTTAATTAAGAAGTTGATGCTTTATTGGATCCCTAACAAAAAAAGCAAGCTTTGAGATTGAGGCTATCTTTGCATTATTAGTAGTAAAAAGCAGAATCAAAGTAGTTATCATCAAAATTTACTATTCAAAAAAGAAGTTGTGTCTCTATATATAGTGCAGAAGTTGCCAACTTTATGAGATCACACAATAATTCAATTTCTTGAATGATCCTATGGATAAAATCTTAATTATTATTATTCTCAATAACTTTAAACTCTTGAAATGAGTCCTTTCATATATATATATATATATATATACATACCATAGTTTCAAGCTAGAGTTACTGAGTTTTATCGTATCCATAAGCAGAAATGTAGCTCCACCCATTTCATCTTAGTTATTCCATGTTAATTGCTTCCTCTCTTTTTTTCAGCACCATATATATTTATCATTTTGCATATATTTTCTTATAATATGGTAATTTGGAAATAAAAATATTTCAGGATTTGAGGAGTAGAGGATTGTGCTTGGTTCCTATATCTTGTACACAAGATGTTGGAAGTGACAATAACAATACTGTTGGAGATTATTGGGCCCCAGCTCTTGGAGGAGGAGGATATTTATAATTAATAATTATTAATTAATGTAACAATTTTAGTGTTCCATAATATACTGATGTGTTGATGATGATGATGGTATTATATATATAACATCAGAAGCAGTCACTCTCAAATAAGTTAGTTAGGGTTGACTGTTGCTGATGCTATATATTATATTTTGCATTTCTAATTAAGTGTAGGAAGGAACAAGGATATAAGTCTTATTGTATGGTCCAATATTGCAATTTTATTTCATGAATAATCATAAAATTGTATAAGCTAGTTTGTAATTGTTGTATATACATTATAGTTCATTTAGCTTTAACTGATTAAAAAAATATAGTTGATATATGCTAGTGTTTTTGTGTTTGAAGCTGATTTTATACATAAATAATTACGTGTTTAAATAAAAGTGTTGAAAACGGATATAAGCATTTATATTTAATACAACTCTAAGCTAACCTATAATATAATGACTAACATATATGCGTAGGAATTTAAGTTACTACGATAAAATTATGTGGTAAACTCATTGAATAGTTTAGAGTTGACTTTTGTGTTTGCAATTTTGAGTTAAATAGAAGTTAAGTACTTAATGCTTTCCCTAATTAACTATTGAATTAATGATAATTGGATATTAGTAGTAATAATTGGTGTGAAAAATAAAATGTGCATTGGGCTCGTACATCTTTTGTTTGAAAGTAAATTAGGTTAAGATAGTTTAACTTAATTATTTCAGAAATGTCCTTACAACATATTTACGAATGTTATCCCTTTTTTTTATCAACTTATAGTTATATGTATTAATCGTGAAAAATAACAATAACATATTCAGTGAAATTCTACAAGTGATCAAGATTTGAGTATGGTAATATGTACATAGACCTTATCCATTCCTCGTAGAGAAGAAAGGTGGTTTCATCAGGACCCTTGATAGTTGATTCAAGTATAACAAATCAAGGAAGGTATGAAAAGATAAAACGATAGTAAAAAAATATAGGAAACAGTAACAACAACAAAATAATGTGATAATTAAATTAATAATAGTGACAAAAAAAAAATTAAATCTTGATTCTAAAATCTATCCTCGTAGAATTTTTTTCATAAGAAGTGACGGAAATCTGAAATAAAGTTGTTTTTTAGACCATAGATAATTATGTGATTATCTGAAAATTAACCAGTTATTTGCTAGTATAGTATCTTTTAACTAATCTCCAAATTAAGAATAATATATAAACTTGTACCACTTTTCCCTTTATGATGTAATCATCATGTAATAATTATCCTGACAAAAAAATTACATTTTTCTTTTGCTTATAAGTTAGTACTACTTATAACTTTTTTTAAAAAAAATGAATAGACACTAATTTATATATTATGTCGTACGAAAGGGGAGGGATCTACTATTGAAGGTGGGATTTGCATAGGTCACTCCACTATCATTTTCCCACCAGCAAAAAGATAAATTGAATTAAAAAAATAATTAAGAGGATTAAATGCAAAAAGTGATAAGACTAGTGGTGTACTATTGTTCATCTTGTCCAATGTCAAACCAACACACCTTCTAACAATGTTGTTATAGAGTGGTTAATTTATTATTATTGGATAATTCTATCTATCGATATATAAAAAGAAATTACTTATTATTTTTATTTCTTATTACAACAAAAAATTACATTTCTTGGTGACCGAGCAGCGAGAAAGAAAGAAAATTGAACGCTACTAAACAGAAAGGATCTTGCTCCCTCAGGAGCGAGTTGTCCGTTTCGTTTTAAAATAAATAAATTAGTGTTCATTTATGCATTTTAGAGGAAAAAAGATGTCTTTTTGGTTCTGAATTCTTAATAAAGAGTGCTAAAGTCTTAAACAACATTAGTTAAGTGTCACTATATCCAAATCGCTAAAGACTTTAGAGACACATACAAAGTGTATTAATTGCCGCTAACTGTTACTTTATTGCTACTAAAAATCATTTTTATGTGATGTCTATTGAATATAAAATCTCATAATTCTAAACCACCTCCTTCGTATTCTTGAGTGTTGGTAGGACATATTTTTACACTTAAAATAAGATTTCTTAAAAGCCAATACAAATTAGTTTGACTCCAAATAAAAATAGAAAAGAAAGAGCAAAAAAGAAATAAATTAAGATAAATGTAGCTAAACAGAGGTCAAAACAATCATCGATTCATGATCATGTTAGAATAAATATCAAAAAGAAGAAGATAGAACCATTATGTTGTCTACTTGTGTTTTATTAAAAAAGGTGTTTAGTAAAATATACACTTATTTTATTTTATTTTATTTTCAAAGTCAGAGAGAGTCAGCTTGGAATGACAAGTGGCTGGTGTCGTTACCAATTTTGATTTCACTAACCAAAGAGTTAAATAAAAATAATACTCCCCTTTAAAATAAGTATTACATCAGCTCATTTCACCTTCATTAATAAATAAATAAATAAATAAATATAATATATAATTTATTAAACTATCTTTATTTATTAAATATTTCTGGAGAATTAAGCGAATTAAAAAGATGAATTCTTTAATACAAGGGTAATATTATTTTAGGACAATTTTTTTAGTTATAATGACACTTATTTTAAAACGGAGAAAGTATATTTTGTGAGTGTACCAAAAAAAAAAAAACTTTGGTAATGGGCTGGGCGGCTAAGTTCTATGATATTCCATTCAATAGAATACGGATTGATTTTTAAGTCTTTTTTCTCATAATTTGTTTTGCAATATATTTATATTTGTTGGATATTCCAAAAGGCATCCTCTAAGCAAAGAGAACAATTTGGTTTCTAAATGTTAAGGTGGGGTCAAAATTGGTCATTAATTTATCGTTAAATTCTATACTGTTTTTTGTAATTAAACACTATCAGAAAAGTGTGAATTACATGTGAATTTTCCTGGAGATTAGTATGAAAATCTGTAGGAAACTTATTTTCCTGCAAATTTTCATACTAATTCCCAAGAAAATCCTCATGTAATTCACACTTTTCTTGTAGTGGAAATTATTTGATCATCCGTCATCAAAAGCTTTTTAGAAAAAGTGATTTTACAAAGGTTGTTTAGAAATTGCAAACACTGATCCATTTGAGGCATCTGGAGCTATTGGGCTACAATAGCTTATTATGTCAAAGACGTCCAAAATATGTTATTTAATCACTTCGTATATCATTTTACCTATATTTATGATATTTTTTTCCGATAAAAGGTGTCCAATTGGACACTGACAACCATGTAGCTCCGCCCTTGAGCTGTTGATCCATGGGTAGGCAAGAGACAACATAGCAAACTGAAACATCTTAGTAGCTAGAGGAAAGAAAGCAAAAGTAATTCCTGTGTGAGTAACCTAAATTGTGAAAACAGAGTTGTGGAAGAGCAATATAAGCGTAGTGTTATTCCTTATAATCAATGTGCATACATTAAAAAAGAAAGTCTGGGATAATTTTTGGGATTCTTGGTTTATGTCCCTTTGGCCAAACTTAATTATCGTGCCTAACTTATACCCTACAATATTTGCTTGCTATTTTGTAAATTAGATCATTCGAAGTTATTGACTCATTGAGTTATGGAATTAATCTCTTAATATTTATAAATTCTGGATACATCATTTGGACTTCCAGATACATAGAGAATGAATGTATCCAAGAGGGGGGTGATGTATCAGAGAGGATAGGACATCCAGTTACATCATTTGGACTACCGGATACATCAGTGAAACTTTCAGATACATAGAGAATGGACGTATTCAAGAGGGAAGAGATGTATTAGAGAGGGATGGGACATTCGAATACATAAAGGTGAGATGTATTCGAGAGGGGAGGGATGTATCAGAGAGAAGAGGGATGTATCTGAGAGGTATAGAAATGTATCAATGAGAGGAGAGTGATGTATCAAAGAAGAAATTTTTGAATTTTTTTTAAATGACAATAGAAAACTTTAGAAATTATGGTAAAATAAGATGTGTATTTATGTAATTTTTCTAATGTGGAAGACATATCAGTTACTAAATCAAAAGCCCAACACAGAAAAGTTGAATTTGGGATACCAGGCCCCAATTAGTCTGGCCCATCCAATAAATAAGGTCAACGCTCAAAATATTGTTTAGTCTTGAAAGTAGCAGGTAGATAAAGTGGAGTCGGACGAAATTCTGAGTTTGTAATAATCAAATGGGCACAGAAAATGGTGATAAATGGAGCAAAACAGCTGTTGTTGTCATAGATATGCAGGTATTTCTCTAATCTTCTTCTGATTCAGCCTAATAGTAACAATCATTTGTTGAAGATTTGTCTGTTTGAACTTAAATTTCAGAAAGATTTTATACTACCAGGTGCTCCTATGCTTGTTAGAGATGGTGAAGCTATTGTCCCAAACGTTATCAAGACCGTTGAGGTTGCACGAAACCGTGGAATCCCCATTATTTGGGTATTTATTTAAACTTTATGATTTTACTGTAAAGTTAAATTTTACAATATTAATGAATTTTTAACTAAATTGAGCTTCATATAGCCGATACCAACTGGAGGTGTAGTTGTTGTTATTGTAATGGATTATTTTAGGTTAAAATGGATGGTTACGAGTAGTTAAACTCATTTCTGACCAATAAATCAATTTGTGTTAGGTTGTCCGCGAGCATGACCCATTAGGAAGAGATGTTGAATTGTTTCGTAGGCATTTGTACGGTGATGGGAAACCAAAACCCACATCAAAGGGGTGTGTGGGAGCAGAACTGGTTGATGGGCTTCTTATTCAGGAAGGTGATTACAAATTGGTGAAAACACGTTTCAGTGCATTCTTTAACACGAATCTTCATTCGTATCTTCAGGGCATTGGCGTTACTAACTTGGTCGTTATTGGTAATTAGATGCTTATAATCGAGATTTTCTATGGCTTTAGACTTTTAGGATTTGATTAACTGATGTGTATGTATGTATTTGTCAAGTGACTTATATTTTTTGTTTAGGTGTTCAAACTCCAAATTGCATACGGCAGACTGTCTTTGACGCTGTAGCATTGGACTATCAACGTGTGACGGTCATTATAGATGCCACAGCTGCTGCTACTCCTGATATACACATTGGTAACAGATAACACAAAGCAGTCGTTTTTGTGCTTGTTTACTTATTTAGTTTTAATAACTTATTTGTCTTTTAATCTAGGTACTAGGCAAGTTGATTAGTATTGACTGTCAAATAACTTCATGCTATAGCTTATTTTAAGTAGTTACGAATTACAACTACTGATCACTTAACCAGATCATAAGTTTAGGCCACAAAGGTCGACTATCTCCTCATTATCGATACATGCTTTAGTGTTTAACCTTGTCTTGTCCTGTCTTATGAATTCATAGATGAATTTTCTACATATTTGAAAGATCAGGCACTAGGGCGTCCTTATTATTCTGCATTTTGAAAGCTTGTATGAGGAAATTACCGTTTACAAACATACTTGTCCAGGCCATAATCTTTATTTTGGATCCTTAATCCTTTTACTTATCTAAGCCATAACCTTAAGTATCAGGAAATACAGAAAAAAATCTGAAAGTACATCAAACATTTACCTTCAACCTTATTCATGTTTCACACTATAAAATTCAGTTAACACATGAACTCTTTTTCACTATTCGTCATCCTAGTTTGTCCTTGGTAACCTCTGCTTTCACAAGTCATAGAGAAGTCTGACATGGTACTGCTCCTTCAAACTATCTAGATCTTGGAACAATTACAAAACGTTTGAACTAGGAGACTGCCGACAGTTATCATTTCTCTGAAAAGAAATACTACATGTATTTAATAATAACAGTTTTACTATGCCATTGGTTTCAAGACTTGAACTAAGTTTCGCTAATTTTGTTGGTTTTGAAGTTGCCTAATTTTTCCTCTGAGAGGACCATCAAATTTATGTAGTTCTTTTAAGGACTTTGTACCTTGCGATTCTGTATTTTTTTGTTCTAAGTTTCATACATCACAACTCATTTAGTTCCATTTGTAAGTTAGAAGCATAATTATCAGTTTCTTCCTTGTTTGAGAACAGCGAGCCATCCTTATCAGTTTCATTGTCGAATGTGTTCTGCTGTGTTTCTTTTTGGTCGTATTGGCAAACTTGATCTTGAATGAAAATAGTTTTTCCTGCTCCGACTAAAGTTCTAGCGAAACTTTAAACTCAACTTCATGTAGATGTTCAACTCATTTATGATTCATCTCGAGCTACTGTTATGTGCACTGATTTTTTCTGTATTGCAGCGAACATATTTGATATGAAAAATGTGGGCGTGGAGACTCCTACATTAGAAGAATGGTGCCAGTCTTAAGGAGCAATAGAAGTAGCTAAATCAGGTGCTAAGATATCTTTCACATGTTTGTTTTATTGTTGTAAGCTTATACATATGTAATAGAAATAATATGCAACATGTTCAGACATGATCTCTATAATCATCTGTTGGATTCAATCTGTTTTATTATTTTCCTTTGTACATAGGCAATATGTTCCTCTACTCTTACCCTGGCCTCCTCATGTCTCAAATTTTTCATTTGCCTATGTAGAAATTTTATTGTATTTAAATTAAAGTGAGTTTAACAATTGAGATATAGCTATTTTATTCAATTCATGGGTCAAGCATGTGAATTTTTTCTTTTTTTATTTGGGTGGCGGTGAGATTTGATCTCAAGACCTCTGTCTGCTCTAATATCATGTTGAAATGTGTGACTATCTCATCTAAAATTTAAGCTCAGAGCACACTTTTATCGTGGCACCTATGTACTTTTGGTAACAAAATATTGAGAAAAAAGTACTCTATCAGAAAAAAATATTGAGAAAAGAGTACTACTAAAAAGTGCAGAGAATAAAATTACATGGTACCTTAATCAACTGACCTGCCCCAATTTATAATTTAGAAAATGAATCTCTAGATACATTGAACTAATTTTTTCCATCTAGGCACACTGAACTTTGCTCTTTTTTTTTTCTTCTTTTAATTAAAAAATGAGTGTATTAGCAAGATCGAGAAGGCAAAATTACAAACAACATTACAGGTAGTGACAGATATGAAGATATTACCTAGTATTTGACATATTCATAATATTTATCAAAATTGTAATAAATAGTATATGTTTGAACTATTGATTTTAAAGTTATACTTTGACTCTATGCTAGAAACCTGAAAAATTGTAACCTGTAAAGTTTAAATTTCGAATTTTTTTCTCAAATTTATGATTCTTCTTTCATTTCATTGATCGTTAAGCTACACTTTTGGGTGTCCCCACTGTTTCGTATCATCTACGCAATACACAGCAGTGCCAGGGAAAATAAATTTTGCAGGTCAGGAGAGTTGGTAACATAATTCTACCCTAAGGGCCTCCCAGTAGGGGCCATTCTATTCATTTGACTAAAGAGTTAACTCGAGGCCCGGTGGCCAGTGCTCGGTCTTAGCTAATTAATTGTGTCCTCCTGACCATCCAACGTACTTTATCTTCACCGAATATCACTTGCCCACCTCCAGCTCCACCTCCCACAGATGCTTATATCCGTCATGGATACACGAGTTCATACAAATAATGGCTTGCATGATTTCGAATTCAGCCGGGGTGTTGGACTTGTCTTAGTTGATTTTCGAAGGAAAGAGACTCGAGACTCTATATAGTGATATTTGTCTAGATTATATATAAATAATTTTTGGATAATATATTTTTCTTGCATATCAAACACGATAAAATAAGTAAGCAACACACCAAATAGTACTTTTAATTAGCATTTTAAGATACATGAAAATTGTTTGAATCAGACAGTGAAACAGATTTTGAAACCTTTTGTTTCAAATATCTGTTTGACCATGAAATTTGATCAGATTTTGAATTTTTATCTTCAAATATCTGTTTGACCATTAAAATTGATCAAATTGTGAATTGGATTTTGGAATCTTGTATTCAAACATCTGTTTGACCATGAAATTTGATGCGATTTTGAATCTTTATCTTCAATCATAAGTTTTAAAATTTATATTCAAAATATTTTCTACTTTCCAAAAATTAGTTTGAGAAATTTCACTTCCACTTATAAAACTTAAAATATTTTTCCCATGAAACATATATATCCAAACACATTTTTAATTTCTAAAAATCACAACTTCAACAAAGCTAAATTTTTTAATTGAAAACGTAGACGAATTAATAGGTTTAACTACCTGAGTTTTAATTTCAAAGTAGTAATAAAAGGATATACGACAGACTTTTACTCCTAATTAATACGAGTCCAGAGTTGAGATTGAAAACGTTCTTCCTAAATCTTCATTTAATTGTCCTAATTTGATCCCACATAATTATTATTATACTTTAACTACTCATATGAGTTAAATATAATGTTTTGATAGGAACATGTGATCAAAAAAGTTTCTTCTTCTTTTCTTCTAGAACAGAAAGAGTAATTAAAAACACCAGCCAAAAACCTACCTTATCGATCAAGTGGTTGTTCTACAAATATATTTTTATTTGTCGTGTATAATACGTGTGTCTATTTCTAAAATGATACGGTTAAATTTATAAACATGACTTAAAAACATATGGATTAATATGATGAACGTATCGAATTTGT
This sequence comes from Solanum stenotomum, assembly GCF_019186545.1. NCBI lineage: Eukaryota > Viridiplantae > Streptophyta > Magnoliopsida > Solanales > Solanaceae > Solanum > Solanum stenotomum. The sequence continues at coordinate 2,532,948 of NC_064284.1, read as the reverse complement.
ATATTGTAATTCGCTTGATCAATGTGAATAAGAGAAAGGAAGCAATAAATATCAAATTAATAGAATGAATTTGGAATTAGGTGTTGATAGCTGGCATATCTCACCAGATACGTTTCACCTCATTGATATGAATTGAAATAACAAATAATGAAATTTAAGAGTTTGAGAATAATGTATTACTTAGTGAATGACTAATGATTCGATGATAAATAGTCTAATTAAATTCTACGAAGACTCTCGTCCGTGATATTTGCGTTACGACTGGGTTAGGTCTCGTGGTTCCGAAACTAGACGAGTTTATTAACACCATACCAAGACTCGTGTGTAAATTTAATTGCTTACTCTAATTATGGCTAAAGAAATATCTAGTATCTATTATTGATGAATCGAACCTAACTTATCCTATGTTTCATATGTCCTTTCCTTATTCACCACACACATCTAATGTCGAATTGAAGCGGAGTCAAAATTTTAAGTTAATGAATTTAAAATTTTATAATTTTTGTTTTACATGTTTAATGATATTCTTATTACAAATTCAAAATTTGAACAAAATTATTAAATTCAATTTAACTCATAATCAACTGTGCAAGGGCGGCCTATATATCTTCTAAAAATATAACTCCTTGTGAAACGTCATTAAAGTCAGAGTAGCCACATTTTTTTAGTAAAAAATTAGAGAAATAGTAGCTAGTTTGATGGGATGAGATTTGACATGCTGCCTTGTTTTTTTCTATGGCAAAAGATTGATTCACACTATAGTCAACAATCATTAAATAAATATTTTTCCCTCCGACAACACGGTAAAACCCTCTACTTTCCCACTTCCCTATCATAATTCGTAGTCAAAACTATATATGTACAAATTTGCATATTATTCTCCTAACACGTGTGAAATTTCATCAAAGTATAGTATGAATACATGATATGATTTGCAAATAATAACAAAATGAAAGAAACCAATATATAATGATCGGTTTAAAAAAATAATCGCAAAGAAAAAATATAAAATTTAGGCCTATTCCCTTATCATAGTATCGGAATCATTTTTTAATTTATATATTGAAATATTACGTACTGTAGTAGTTACTTTATTTAAATATACACATGTATTGTTGGAAACAATTTGAATATATATATTTTCGATTCAATATATATCTCTCATTATATATAAATGACAATGACAAGTTTTTTTTTCTTTTTTTTTATCCCTCCCTAGAAGCTCCCACCCCTTTTGCTCTTTTGGTGATTCAAACTCGCAATCTTCAGATTGAAAGTGAGGGGTACTTACCATCCGAGCAACTCGCTCTCGTCGACAATGATAAGCTGATAATCAAATAATCGATTATTAAATACTACCTTGTTTCCTTTGAAAGCCACCTGTTTAGTTTAATTTAATATACCCTGTACTTGCATAAATTAATTTCGTTGTAGTGCTAAAGACATGCTACTACAATGATTAATTTTATACAAAACAAATTTGTTGAGCGGTCTACTTTAATTTGTGTTTTTAAAAAGTGCAGCATAACGATGCGTCCTGTTACGCATATTCCATCAGTTTAGCACAAAAAGCAATTTACAAAAGAGAAGAATATGAAAAGAACTCAAAAGCGAAAGGAATAAGTCAAAGGTAGATAGGGATTTACATGGATCGATTTGATTTGATAGAGATTGTAGTAGGTGCATTCAGGAGCGAAGCTAGCATATTATTAGAGATTTATTTTTATTTTTTTTATAGAAAATATAATTATTTATACATTATTTAAATTATATTATATATATAATACTAGATATCGACTTCTTAAATTTTAAATTTCTTTTTTAAAATTTTTAGCTAGGCTGCATGATGAATAAAGTCATAGTGGGTAACCAAGCAGCACATGCATGTGATGAGTTCTCTCCACGTGTACTACCCTCTTTTTTCTAACTTCCAATAATTAATTGTGCGTCGTCAATAATTACCAGGGACAAACAGTAGGCACAATTTACTACTTCCATCTACTTTTACGGATCCATCAATTAAAAGATAATTTAGTTTTTAAAGGTAAATATAATAAAAAAATATTTTTTTCTTTCCCCTCCCCTGCTCTCCCTAACTTGAATCACAGTGAAATGGTTTGATGGATTCTTTTATTTGTATGCGTTTGTAATCTAAATCCTTCTATTTGACTATTTGTCAACTAAATCCTTAAATTTAATGAAATTCTATGTTTTAAGCTTTTCTGATCGTTGATCAAATTTATGTGATAGCTTAATTATTGAATTGGCATAAATATGTGATGTCACACATAAAAGAAGCGTGAAAGATCAAATTTTATACTAGACTAAAAAGATCAAAAATAAAAAAAATACTTTTCTTTCCAGTTCTTTCTTCTTTTCCCACCCCCACCCCCACCCCATTTCTTTTTTTCTTTCTACTCTCATACCCCTCACTTCTCTTCTTTCTCCCCTTTCCCGCCCTTTCCAATTTCTTGTTTCTCTTTCCTTCTTTCTTTTCACTTTTTCTTCCTCCAAAATTAGAAACGAAATTGTATTATTCTTGTAGATTTGAATTTTTCTTATTTTTGGAGTAATTTATAACCTGTAAAGTGATAAAGATTCAACAATTGTAAAAAATGAAAAGTGATTGTTGAATGTCTTTGTGAAATTAGGTGAAATGTGTTATATAAAATTGTGTACAAATATTAGAGTATATTGATGTATTTTAATGGCTATTCGTTAACATAAATGGGAAAAAGAGATTTATGGTAGTTCAAGTGGTAGATGTAAATGTTGATAAAAAATATGATTAAAAATTGTGAATGAAAGAAATTTTGAAAAAAAAAAAATTGAATGATAATTGTTAGTTATTTAAGAATGTAATGATACTAGTGAGAATGGAAGGTTGTGGTAGTATCTCTAATGTAAATTTTTTTTTGGAGAGAGGTGAAGGCGGAATGAAGTGAAAAAGAAAGAAAATATAGATTTTTTATTAAAAAATTAATAATAATTGATGTGTCATTTAAAATGTGATGTGGATGATGATATATCATTTTTGTCAAGTGTTTGAAGTTCACACCCAGGGAAAGAGGTTTAAAATGCTTAATTTCACTAAGTTTAAGAATTCAAATGACAAAATATTAAGTAGAATGGTTCAAAATATAAACTCACACAAATATAATGGTCTATTAAATTATTCCGTCATTATAATTTAAAAGAATGTTTATTATCCGAGCAATTTCATTTCATTCGAATAGAAGTATTCAATTTACACTTAAAATCAAGCCAATGTTGAAATTTGTAATAATTCAGACCTCGTAACTTGGAATTTGACATTTATTAAACGAACGAACTTATGAAGTCATTTGTTTGTATTTTCAATAAATAAATAATAGCGTTTGTTCACTTGTTGAGTTTTTAAAAAATCGAAGTAGAATTGATGATCACACAGATGGATTTATGATTAAAGCTTTATTGATTCAATATTAAGGATTTTAACATTTGAATTTATTGTATTTTGATATTAAAATTTCATATTTATTATTTATTTATAATTTTATATGTTTTTAAATATAAATTTTACTATTTATATTAAAAATACTGAATTCTAATGAACGTGTGTCATAGACGGCTGTCTTCGCCATCCGATAATCATAAAATGCATGTATTTCCTCCGTACACTTCATAGTACATATTTTCTCATACTATGAATATGTACTACGTTATATACATCAGTTTGAACTATTATTATTCGTCTATATTTGATTTTACACAATACTCAAAAAGATATAAATAAGTCATTTTTATTATTATCCCTGTTAATCATAAGTTATCTAATGATTATGAAATGTTATTATCCTTGTTAATAATAAACTATGTTATATTTTATTTTATTTTTAACTTTATAAATTTGTTCACCCTTTAAAAAAGAATTAATTATAAAAATCAGATAAGTAATTGTTTTTTATTTAATTTATAAATGGAAATTGATTTAGAATAATTATTTTTAATAATGTAGACAGTTAATATGAAACAAATAGAAACATATTTGATAATAATAATAAAATAAATATCAAATAATTTTTTTCTTGATTTTCTAAATAAAACAAGTGTTAATGAATTTATATTTGAATATTACGAACAAACAAAAATGCACGGAACTAATAAATGAGAATATTGCTTCCTATAGTAGTGCTGTTTTTTCTGCGTCAAATCGATCATTTAAACTGCCTTAAATTATGGATGGAAATAGGGGCACTAATTAATGTTTTCACAATTACAAATTATTTGATAATTGATTTAATTTTTTTTTGTCTATTTGGTAATCAGTGCCTAACTAAATCATATAGAATGGTGTCTCTGATTTTTTTAATCTCATATTCAGAAATTCAAACACAAATCTCTAAATATAAATAAAAAAATACTTACTACTCCGTTATAATTCCAGTAGTTGAACTACTTACTACTACGTACTTTTACTATTTTTCAAATTAGACAGGTGAGGAGATTTCACACGATGTTTTGTACATGTCCATATCTGATGACGTCCAAACGCATCCTTATAAAAAAACAAACATATCATTATCGTACAATAACTTTATTATTTTGTATGTTGTTTATGTTTGATCTTTTTAGCCATATATGGACGACCACCATAATGATAATTGACAGCGCACTACTTTAATCATTCACAAAATTTTGCCCCAACTTGTTGAAAAATGAGCTACTGACAAAGTGCAATGTTTTATTTTCCATATTTTCTTTTCTTTGGTGGGCGAACGAAGTAAAGTCATAATTTATGTGACAATTTATAATAATTAAAAGATATATAAAAAAAATGTATGATTAAAGATAAATTTATTTAAATTTTGAAATTCAAAGAGTGTAACATAAATTACTACGATGGAGGGAGTATCTTTTTTTAAAATAGTTTTTTTTTCCTGTTGATTTGTTTTTATTCTTAATAAATTGAAAAGTTAGTATTTATTTAATTTTAAAATAGTTATTTCAATGTAAATGAAATGATTTGTAACAATACAAACATCTATGACTAATTTAGCAACAAATTTTATTAAAAAAATCTTTCTTTCTGATTCATTATTAAGAAATTTATTTTTTCAAAAAAATAGAAAAATTAGGATACTTTTCAATAAGGAAATATCTTTTTTTAAAAAAATATCTTCCATCATATCAAACACACCTATTAGAGATTTTTTTATAAGGAACAATTTATTTTTATAATAAAAAAAAATAATCCTCTGGAAGGAATACAAACAAGGAGGTTAATTTTGATATGGAGTCGGAGTATGTGCGTAAGTCATAAACGATAAATACTTCAAATATTAATTTGATATAAATATCTGCTCTCAATGATATTTTTTTAAAAGTTAAAATTAAGTAATAATGGTAGAACTTTAAGGTATTTTTGTAAACATAAGGTAAAATGTTTGAGTTAAAATGAACGGGTAAAGTAAGACACGACCACGTGCCCCACAAACCAAGAAATATTTTTATTTCTTCAAAATATGGGTATCATGTTAGTAAAGTAATGATTGATTAACTCACATAAATAATAATTGCACACTTTATTCCGATAAAGTTAGCTTCTCATGACATTATTACAGGTGTTTCCTAATTTATTTTAATTTATATTTATCTTATTTTTCGAAAAATATATCTATTTTGATCTTAGTCTTCAATTTTAATATGTTATACAATATGTTAAGATCATAAAATTAAAATAAAATAAATTATATATAATTTTTAATTAAAAAATTATAAATTACAAAAATTATCTACCTTCTCTCAAACTCGGTGATAAGTCAAACCAAGGCAATTAAATTAAAATAAAAGAAATACTTCTTTCGCCTTGATTTATATCTTTTACCTTTCGAAAATTAAGTTAACTAATTTTATATAAAATTAAATGAACTTAAGATAATTAAATTTTTAAATATCTTAATAAGTGTATAATAAGTACGATAAATGCAATCCTTCTCATTATATTTAAAATTTTGTCAAAGTTCATACTCCCTCTTGTTCTGTTTAGTTAAGGTGGACTTGTCAAGATTCAATTTGATTAACTTTTGAGGTGGCTAAATTTAATTACATTAATTAATATATTTTAAATAAAAATTTAAATATTTAAAAATTATAGTATAAATATTATAAATTGTAATTTTTCACATATCAATATGATGAAAAAATATATTTTAAAATATTAATCAAAGATTATATTGTTTGGCTTTAAGAAAAACCTACAACAAATAAAAAGGAACTAAGAGTGTATAATATAAAAACTCGTGCGAGCAAGTGAAAGAATTGAAACAAAAAAAGTTTTTAGAAATGATGAAAAATCATTTGTTAAATTGATATTTGCAGTTCACAAATTTATACATTATTTTGAAATTTAAATTACTAGAAACAACTTGAAATTAGAAATAAGTCCCGACAATATAAAATTCATGCGAGATAAATATCAAATAATTGAAACTAAAAAAGTATTTATAAATGATGAAAAATTATTTGTTAAATTGGTATTTGCAGTTCACAAATTTATACATTATTTTGAAATTTAAATTACTAGAAACAACTTGAAATTAGAAATAAGTCACGACAATATAAAACTCGTGCGAGATAAGTGTCAAATAATTGAAAACAAAAAAAAAGTATTTATAAATGATGAAAAATTATTTGTTAAATTGGTATTCGCAGTATTTCACAAATTTATACATTATTTTGAAATTTAAATTACTAAAAAAAACTTGAAATTTCACACATTAAAAGAAAAGAAAAGTCTCTGACGTTACTTATTTCACTTAAAAAAACATAACAGTCAAAGAGTTCCCATTACATCCATTCATCGTCGAATTAAAAAAAATACTCAAGGAAGAAAAATACTTCCTTCGTCCACTTATCTAATTAATTTTTAATTAGTGTGTCAAATTAATATTTAATAAAGATAAATAAAATAATTCGAAATTGTCAAGTTCGAAAGAAGAATAGATGAAGAGACACATCACTATTGATCAGTTGTCATGTCAAATGTCACCTCTGAATAATCCTAACATATATATTACTCTCATTGTGTCACGCTTCTTCCATATCTCCTCTTTCCTCCTTCTATCGCAATTCCGATATTGTTTAATTCGGCATAAAATTTAATTATTTTTTAAAAATTATTTTATTTTTTAATAAAGAATAACTTATATGGCTACGTTTCATTAGAAGCAAAAGTTTTTATTTTTAAATTGATTATATATAATTATGAAAAACTAAGATTCTATTACTTATAATAACAGCATAATAGAGAGTTGTTTGAAATCGAACTTCAATTAATAATTTGATCTGATTTCTCTTTTCTTATTGGTAATTTGATCTGATTTCTCTTATCTTATTGCTGATAAATTATTGATTTACGGGTTTTGAAAATAATTTTATTTTTTATTTTATATTAAATTATCAATTTTTATGAGTTAATCGATAATCTGATAGTAAATCAATAAATTATATTTGATATATTAAGTCGAGAATTAGTTTTATACTTTTATTTATAATTGTCTCAAATTTTTGGCTATTTTACAAAATGTCGTTATTTAATTTTGAGCAAGATAAAATCTACAACTCATATATATGTATAGTTCATTTGGCTTGTCACTTATTTCTAATTGATTTACAATTAAAAAATTTGTGTAAAATATTAGCGAATAAATCAGCATACCAATTATGATCAATAAATGATGAATTAATATCATAATAGTTTCAATATAATTTAGCATATCTATAAATCAATTAATAAGCCATCAATAAAATTCAAATAGAATCGAACCAACCAACACGTACCTCCCTAATATAAGAAGGTTATAGAGTGGAATCCCGGAATTATTCTTTCTGGATTAAATCCTAATATTTTAGAAGGAAGGTTCTGGTTTATATAACCAAAAGATATCTTATTATTAGTGAAGAGATAAATCTCATATAGATTTTTTGCTATTTTCCTCAATACTGGAGTGTTGCACTTGAAAGCAGATTTTTTTTTTTTTCACAGATAGAAGATTAGGCGTTTAATTAAAACCTTAATTTGAAAAGGTAAGTTGACTGAATTAAATTATACTCCCTCTCTTTTGTTCAAAGTCAAATAATATAAACTTTCAATTATTTTCATTATATTAATATAAAAATAATTATAATTTATAATACTTTTCGTATTATTTTTGATTATCTAAAATTTTATTTTATAATATTAAATCAATGTGATCTAATTTAATTTTTAAATACGAGTCAAATTGACTCTTAAAAAGCACGATAAATCCGTAACAACTACTCCCTCTGTCCCTATTCACTTATCCGTTTTTACTTAACAGAACTATTAAGAAAATAATACTAATAGATATACTATGTTTATAATTTTACCCTATTGCTTCATCTATCCACTTTTAATTGTTATGTTGCCTTTTCGAAAGTCAATTTAACTAATTTTTAAAGTTAAATTAGATTATATTAATTTAATATTTTAAACAAAAAATTTAAATATTAAAAAACTATACGAAAAGTACTATAATTGTATTTTGTTACATAGCAATATGATAAAAAAAATACATCATAAAATACTAATCAAAGTTCTTATAGTTTAACTCTAAATAAGGAAATCATAACTATTAAAAGTAGACGGTGAGAGTCATTGATAGAATTTTGAAATTAATTTACTCATTAAAAAGGTTTATCCTTTTCAAAAACATCAACTTTCTAAATAAATTTAAGATATAATCCATTTACTCATTAAAAATGACAAATATAAAAGGATAAATAAAAAGTCAAAATTTGACAAGGGAAAAAAACCGTAGTGGAGGGAGTAAATATCCATAAAATCACGTGTTCAACTCAGCCGGTCGAAATAGTAGTAATGATGAATTATTGTAAGATCCTTTTGGAACATAATCATCTTTTAAGTGCGTTTTAAATACTTCGTTAATAAACTAATTAAGTACAGTAATTAAAAAAAAATGGAAAAAAAAACTCTATTTCTGTTTTTCTTTTCTCAAAACAGGTAAGTGTAATTTTCATGGTGACTCTACTTGTAATTACTTATTGAACTGAAATTCACCAAAGAGGAAAATCAAAACAAAATGAAAGTGTTTCAGCCATGCATATTTTTCTATATAAGTATTCATAGAAAAATAACAATCTTTCTTAGCATGATTCATTTATTATAGTTTAATCAAACACGTATTTCAACAATATATGAAACACTTTCAAATCAATTCATTTATATGATTTCGACAAAAAAAAATATTATTTCCTTTCATTTTCTTTAGCTACTTTATTTTTTCAAAAAAGAAAAAAAAACTAGAGTGAAAACGTGTTAGAAGATAGATAATGGGACCAGAAGGACAGTCCGCTAACCTTTCACACGGAATTCATTTAACAAATAAGAAACTCTTTCTTCTTATATATATATAAATGGGAAGTGATGCAGAAATATGTGATAATTAATCATCATGCCTTTTTCTTGCACTTGCTAAAAAGCAGCTGCATCTCCTTCCCATCATACTTGTTTGACTGTAGATCCACTTTTCAATTTTTTCAATCAACTTTTTATCTGCTTAAAAACCTTCAGTAAGTGAAGCGATGGAGCAAGAGATGGCGGAGTCTTCCTTTAGATCGAGGATCTAAAATGGAGGATTCAGAGAAGCAAACTTCTTCACATTCTTCTCCGATTCCAATTAAAAGTAGAAAAAAGGGTGGATTTATTACCATGCCTTTTATCATAGGTACTGAACTAGTTCAAAATATTTTGGGGTTTTGTTTTGTAATTATGTTAAGTTTATTTTTGAATTGTTACAGCAAATGAGGCACTGGAGAATGTGGCGAGCTATGGAGTTTTACCAAATATGACAAATTATCTGATGAGAGAATACAGGATGGGGTTTACTACTACTCAAAATCTTCTGTTTTTCTGGTCAGCTACCACCAATTTTTTGCCTATTGTTGGAGCTGTTATTGCTGATTCATATTTAGGTCGATTCCTTACTATTGGCCTTGGTTCCATCTTCAGTTTCCTGGTAATTAACTAAAACTTTAAGCTTATCTTTTGTTAATTAAAGTTTTAGAGTTCTCGATTTCATCTTCATCTTTACTGTTTGGGTCCACGGACAGCTTGATCTGATAGCGATCCGGAGTCAAAGCTAGAATTTTAATTTTACGATTCAGGGAATCTGAAAAGTACCGACTTCAAGTACTAATAATAATTGAATTCTGAATTTACTAAAGATTTCAGTTTTATGAGTTAGTGAATCTTTACTACTATAAATATTAATAATAATTGAGTTTTGAATTTGCTATAGTTACATACTTTCGCCGATCCACAAAAATAAATTTATGACACATTTTTTGTGTGTTCAAAGTGAATAAAAGCTCAAATATGCGTTGACTGTTTTTTCCCCAAAATATCTTTACGAGTTTTTCAATTATCTAGTTTTAAGAAGAATTTTTTTACTTTAATTAATGTAGTCAATTAGCTTTTTAAAGGCGTCACATCTGAAAAGTTCAATTTATTTTAGACTGAAAGGAGTATTTAATGTAAATTTTTGAACATAAATATACTTTTTAAGTAAAGCTACTTGCGCAAACCAAACCCATTATTGAGCTTCTGCCTCAGTCCCTATGGCGATCCACTATTTCTTTACTTAATTAATTTTGCGTTTAGTTTAAAATTTATTGTAATTTTTACGATTAAATCTTAAGTTTAACTTTTATGTTGGCCTAATAATTAATGGGTTTAACGTACTTTCTTGTTTGGGTTCACTTTAACCTCAAGGGTCGTTTGGTTAGGAACAAGTTAATTCGAGATAAATTATTTCAGTATGTACATGAGTTAGATTATCAATCACTAAGATTTAAATACTGGGATAAATAATCCTAGGATTACTTAATACCTTCCAACCAAACCTATGGTGAAATAATCCTCCATTTTATCTTGAGATTTTTATACCTTATACTTCACTCCAAACGACTTCTAATATTATGGAACCTCCGCTTGTCTATATATATATATATACATATATACTTACATATATAAGTTTTGTCCGTTGCACTGACAAATTTTTTATTTTCCTTTTCCAGTTTTGTGAATTGAATTTAATATTTTTTGAACAAAGTGCTAATCCTTACTAAGTACTAATTTAGAACTTCCTAATCCTGACAAATATTATAATTTTCAGCTTCGGTTATTACAGTCGGAGGATCCAATGCAGTATAAAGTTGTGGAAATTACTGTCCTTAGTATCATATTTGCTGCTTCAAATATTTAATTTTAAGATAACAATGAATTTAACCACCAATTTTTTAATTAGTTAAGGTAAACTTGGGCCAACAGTAAAGTTGTCTCAGGCTCGTAAGCCACGGTAGAATCAACCACTGATGCTTGGATGATGGTAGATTGCTTACATTTGCACTACTTTGGAAATTGGGGATGCACTAGACTTTTTTTGTAGTGAAATTCTATTGCTGTAAATGCCTGTTTACCTACGCTATTCGTGCATCAGTTTTGTAGTTAACTTACCCTTACTTTTAACACTTGAATGCCCTCTTGTTGCAGGGATCAGCAGTGTTGTGGTCAACAACAATGATTCCGAAAGCCAGGCCTCCAGCTTGCAATCAAATAGGGCAGGCTTGTAAATCTACAACGGGACCACAATACATGATCTTGGTTTTCTCGTTTCTGCTCTTGTCAATTGGTGCTGGAGGTATAAGACCATGTTCTTTAGCCTTTGGTGCTAACCAGTTTGACAAGGGAGGTAGCGATCCCAACAAACAGACAGTGTTGGAGAGCTTCTTTGCCTGGTATTATACTTCATCCGTAGTCTCTGTTCTGATTGCCCTAACGGGTATCGTTTACCTTCAAGACAGACTGGGGTGGAAAATAGGTTTTGGAGTTCCTGCAATCCTCATGTTCTTATCCGCCTTGTTTTTCTTCCTTGCTTCTCCATTTTATATCAAGCCAAAGGTTCGCTCAAACGTGTTTGCCAGCTTTATACGAGTAATTGTGGTTGCCTTTAAGAATAGGAAACTACATTACCCCAATCAGAACTCTGATTATCATCACAAGAATGGTTCAGGACCTCAAGTGCCAACGGATAAATTGAGATTCTTAAACAAAGCTTGCATCATTAAAAACCCTGAAGATGTTAAGCCAAACGGAGTTGCAGCCAATCCATGGAACCTTTGCACAGTGGAGCAAGTTGAGGAGCTAAAAGCCCTCATTAGAGTCATGCCATTGTGGTCAACGGGGATCATGATATCAATAAACTTGAGCCAAAGTTCATTCCCACTACTACAAGCTCAATCCATGAATAGACATCTAACTAAAGGATTCCAAATACCAGCAGGGTCATTCGGGATGTTTTTGATGGTTGCATTAACAATTTGGGTATTACTGTATGACCGTGTGATGCTTCCATTGGCATCAAAGATCAAAGGAAGACCAGTTCGTCTGAAACCTATAGTCAGAATGGGACTTGGTATATTCGTGTCTTGCATGTCCATGGTAGTCTCTGGTATTATCGAACATATTCGACGAAGAAGAGCAATCAGTGAAGGGCTGTTGAACAACTCGCAGGGGTTGGTGGAGATGTCAGCAATGTGGCTCATTATACCAAACAGTTTAAACGGTATAGCAGAGGCATTGAACGCGATTGGCGCCACAGAGTTCTATTATTCAGAGCTCCCAAAGAGTATGTCAAGTATTGCATCAGCTCTTTTAGGACTGGGAATGGCAGTTGCAAATCTTTTAGCAAGTGTGGTTTTGAGTGCTGTGGATAAGTACACCAAAGGAGAAGGGAAAGAAAGTTGGATTTCAAGCAATATCAACAAGGGACACTATGAGTATTACTACTGGCTTCTTGCTCTAATGACAGGTTTTAATCTGCTTTATTTTGTGGTTTGTTGCTGGCAATATGGACCTTCTGTTGATGTTGACATCACTATGAGAATGATGGAACCTAGCGACGATGAAGATGACGATGAAGATAAAGATAAAGATGATTTGCCTAAGAAGAATAAAGCTACAGCTGACTCGAATTCCTGCTAGGCTACTTCTCTTATTACATTGTTGATACATAGTACTAGTATTTATACAGAATTGCTATTACATTTTTAGCTACTACTAGTATAGTATATTATATAGTCCACTTTCCCTAATTCGTTCTTTTCTGCCACCAAAATATTCAGCATGATTTGAGCAGTATGCTTATTTAATTTATTTATCTGAAGAATCAAAATATAAAAAAACTAATTCATACTGATTTATGATCAAATAATTGATAAATTGATAATCGATAAATCGCGTAACTATAAATTGATGACCATTTATGTTGAATTGTTAAAAAGTCTCCTTAACCAAAATACCTCATTATTCGTGAAGGGATGAATCTCAAATAGGCATTTTGTTATTTTCCCCAATTCTGGAGAGATGCACTTGCAGGCAATAGTTTTATGCTTTATTTTATCACCCTACCAAATAATATGACAAAAGTTTAATAAAGTTTTAATATACTAGTCATTATCTTTTGAGAACAGAGGTTAAAAAAAAACCAGATCATTGGAAGTACTAGAGGGCTGGGGTGGGTGGTGGAGTTGGGTTATTGGGTAGTGGATGGGGTAGAGTAGAGTAAGAAAAAAAAAATTAATTTCTTAAAAATGTTATTTTTTTTTAATCTTTAATTTTTAAATTTTAGCATTTACTTATTTAATTTTTTGAATTATATCCTTGTGAGTAGGGCTAGGTCTGTTCAAAACCGAACTGAAGCCGATAATCCAAACCGAACAAAGTTATTGGTTTATTAGTAATGGGTTATTGGTTTAGCGGTTCAGATAACGGTTTTGATTTTTTTTTTATCGGGTTATTGGTTCTTAACGATTTAAGTTTTTTTTCTTAACGGGTTACCCGATAACCTGATAGTAAATTAAATAATTACATTTATACCATTTTGTATATAAAGTCCTTGACTAAGAGTTTAGTTTCCTACTTTTATTTCTGACTATCTCAAAATCTTGGTTATTTTACAATGTAAAAGTGTTTGCTTTTGAAAAAGATGCAACTTGTGAACTCATGTACATGATTCATTCGATTTGTCACCTTGTTTCTAAGTGATTTTCAATAATTTATTTTTGTGTCAAATTTTAACTATTAAACCAATAACCAAATCGATAACGATCAATAATCAATAAGTCAATATTTTAATGATTCTATAACGATTTAACATAACTACAAACCGATAACCAATAAGTCAAACCAATATACTTCAAACCGAACCGAATCGACCGATAAGCAATGAGCGGATGACACTCTAAACCCATCAATATTTGTTTTATTGCCTTTTTAATTTGTTCCAATAAACTCTTGGATCCATTTTGGACCCTTTTATTAAAAAATAAAAAATCTTATTATTATAAGTTGAGACCTTGTTAGAAGGAGATAGTGGGACCAGCAACAAGGAAAAAAAATTGAAAAAATGATCAAAATGGTCCTTGATGTATAAGAGTTGCTTTGTGTTGATCTTTAATATATTCCACATGATATATATGATTCTTAATGTTTTATAAAAGAGAATCAATTGGATCCTTTGACCTAAAACTAACAGATACATAAAAAAAACAAGTTAACTTTAACGCCGGGTCCAACGTGCAAAATTTAAAACGCTCAAAAGTTTTTCTTTTTTCCTTCATTCTCTACATTTTTTCGATTTGTTTTAGAAGAGCTTGTGGATATTATTTTTTTTCTCCTCAACCATTAAAGTAAACTTCCCTCTTCTCATTTAACATAGAGTGTTGTCCCGTAATTTAACTATCTTTAGAAAAATCACTTTTTGAAATGTTCTAAGTATAAAACAATTAGAGAAAATACTTAGAAAAGAGTCGCCACTTAATTTTTTAAAGAAATTAAGAAAACTTACAATTTCCAAAGATTTAAACAGAAAAAATCATTTGAAAATACCAAAGAGGGTTCGGGGTTCAATTTACACTTCGAGAAGGGTTTAAGCATTCGAAGTGTCCGCTAACGTGCGGTTGACCTGTGACTTGACTAAAATATATTTGACTATTTTTTAGAAAAAATAAAGATTTAGCATAAAAATAAAATAAAATAATAACTTACATTATTTTTGATTAACTTTGAGAAAAAAAAAATTAAATAAAGGACGCATTTTTTTTATTTTTTATTTTTTAGAGAAAGGGACCCAAAAATGAAACATTTGACTCGAAATACAAGTGATTAGAAATTAATTGGAATTTATTTTATTCATTTTTTGAAACAATAATTTAAACCCATTTAAAGCATGAAAATTATTTTTTAATTAATTGACTAACCCTTTTTTTTTTTGAGAAAAGACTAAGTAAGTGTGTGTGTATATATATATATTTATATATTCAATTAATTGAAATGGGTTTGATTAACATTTTTTTTAAAGTTTATTTGAGAAAATACTTTAACTTAAAACAATTTTAAAATGAATAAAAATGTGATTAAGTGAAGAGGCGTTAAAACATATCTCTAAATGTTTAACTTAATTAGAAAGTATAATTTGATCCACATATTTGATAAAATAAAAAATATATATTAAAAGTTAACCAACACAAAAAAAATAACTTATCTTTTGGGGAGTCTAATTAGGTTAACTAAAAATTATAAAGTTAGAGTTAAACAACAAACAATAAATCATCACAATTAAATAATTAAAGAGTAAGGGAGAAAATGAATTTGGGCCTCCTTTTGGGCCAAATTCGCTGGAATTTTTGGGGGTTTAAATCTGAACCCGTTTTTGTATAAACCTTATGTATATTAGTGTATATTAACGTGTATATCAGCCTCTTTCATGTATTTCTTGCTTCCAAACACATGTATTTCGCCTCAGCCCTGTGTTCCTGCGTTTTTGACCTGTATATCTCTATATAATGATGTATACTGCTGTATACAATATATATACAGCCCATTTCTGGCTTTTCGAGACCTATGTTTCAGCTTCCTTAGCCTGTAAGTTAGCTTCTTTTCCCTTGTATTCTAGCTTCCCATCAATTTGAGCAATAACGACGACCGACTCGATAAAATAGGAGTGTTGGGTTTCAACCCAACTCGAGATGCAAGGAATGAAGGAGAGGGTCCAATGGACCCAAATTGAGGAAGGTCATGCACAAAATAAGAAATGATAAGAATTAGTAACTAATCAAAATTGAACACTCACTAAAGTAGCTATGTATGTAAAATAGTAATAAGATAAATTCCCTCACAATAGCATGACCAACATTAACAACTCTTAGATGGATAGATATGCAAAGAATCAAGAATTAAGGAAGTGAAACTAACAAAGCTTCACAGTAACTTTGATGCACATTGGGATTGAAGAAGTTAAAGGCACCAAACCAAACTTCATGTGGCTTTCCAAAGGAAACAACCGAATGACAAATCTCAAAGAGTACATCGATGATTTCAAACCCGTGCTTATTAAAATTACCTTATTTCAACACGACTGTCAATATTCGATCTTAATTCATAAATAAACTAACATCATGTAATTTTCGACTCTAAATCATGTTGAAATCCCGTTCACGAGTCAAAACATAAATCTAACATATATGATTCCCAACATGACAAAGTACAAGTTCATGAAGAGAGTAAAATGATCTAACAACAAACAAGGGGACAAGAGTTGCCTGGGAACATAAAAGAAAAATGCAAAAAAACAAAATATAATAATAAAATAAGATGGCATGAGTTGAAAAGAAGCTTCAATAATGAAGGAGACAATTGGATTTGTATCAATATCCTGTATTAAGCAAAAAAGGACAAATAACTACCCATATCAAGACAAGTATTAAGATTTTTGGGGAAAAGACCACAATAACTTTACACTTATATATGTACACATACACACCAACTACAATATAAAACAAGATAAAATAATTTTTGGCTAATGTTAGCACACGAGTCACATTTGCACGCCAATGATTTAATAAATCATAGTAATTCAATTCAAACGAGCTTACACTAAATTTATAGCACACCATATCTTATCAACAAGAGGAGTAACATTTAGCTAAATTTGAATGCTAAAACGACAACTATGTATCACCATTATGGGAGCCAAAAGCGAACAACAACAACATGATCAAAATTCAAAAAATTCAAACAATGCGAACACGAGATGAAGAGGAATTTAACAAAAAGCAAGAATGATATTACCTTTTTCTGGGCAGCGAACTGAGACAACGAGTTTAACCACGAAGAACTACCACCACTGTGAGCCTGCTTCGATGGGTTCCGAAAAATAAAATAACTTTGAATTCTAATAAAGGAGACTCAAACTCTCTGTTCTTTTTTTTTTTACTCTTTCCGGTTGTTTTTTTTTTTTTATCAATTTTCCTCTATTTCTCCCCCTTTTTTGGTGATCAAAAGAGATGAATATATAGATGGAAATTAGGGGGAAATCGGGTGAAATTTCTCATTTCAAATTCAAATTTCTTGCTCCTTTTCAAGGCCAACAGGGAGCAACTGAGTTTGGTATGAAATTTCTCCAAAATCCCAGAAAATCCGAGGCAGCAGGGCTGCTGCGTACAGCTGTTGTTGACATTTTGGACTGCTACTGCTATTGTTGAAATTAGAAGGGAAAAAGGGGGTAGGGCCGACTGGTTGCTGTTGATGTATTGTAAGTAGTGTTGTTTGGAATTGTATGTATTGTATGCATTGTATGTTAGAAGTCAAAAGGGAAAAAGGGGTGGGGTCAGTTGTTGTTATTATTTTATTGGAAGGGGTCGGTTGGTACATGTATTGTATTGTTAATGTTGGGTGCTTCTTGAATTAGGAAATAGGTGGGCCAGGGGTTATTAAAAGGGGATTAGGAAAAACTTAGCCAATTTGATTTAGTTAAAATAGGTTTGGCTAGTATTTCAAACCATTTGGAATTTAGGAAGCTCGATGTTAATTTATATTGTGGAGGTCCAAAATTGGATGTCAACATAGAGTTCACTGCAAAATGTTAAAAAAGATGAAGTTTTTCTCTTTTTAGTTCATCTCTAAATCCCCAATTGCTACTCCAATTCAAAGATGATAAGTGATTTTTAATAGAAAGCAATTCTAGAAGTCATTCATTATCGTTGTGTAAAAAATTGATTGTTTTTGCAGATACATACAAAAGATCTAATCAAAGCCCTATGAGAAGGTGACGAAATTGATTCACGATCAGTGCTTTTGATTTCGAAATTAGTAAAGAAACGGAGTGAAACTGAATATTGAAAGTATTTGAAAATGGACAGTAGCATTGTGCAGTAACACTAGTTGAAAAGGAAGATTGAGACGGAGTCGATATCTCTAGATTAGAAATGAGCTTGAAAAAGATAACGAAAAGGTGAAAAAAAATGAAGAGAAAATTGGTTAATGTCAAAAGTAGAGAGAATGTGTGTTGGTATATTATCTTGTATGACTCTACTCTAGATTTGATATCTAATTGCGATTTGATCTGTAATCTTTAGTGTATGTAGTTGTATAGACAACTTCGTTTCACAAAAATATGGTGCTTTAGCTCTTATAATTGAAGTGCAGATTCCACCTTAAAAATTTGGTCCCTTGTAATTGTAGAATCTGGTGCAAATTGAACATAGCTGGTGCATATTTTATTGAGAATACCTGGTGCATTAATATTGAGAATTCTAATGTAAATTGAGCATATGTGCTTATAATCAATGAAAAAATTTGGTGCGTTGAAATATTTTATTAGCACATCTAGTGCACTTTTAATGAGCACACTCATATCTAGTGAAGTTCAGAATGGATATGATGTACGTAAATCTTATCCTTACCTTGTGAAGATAGGCAACAAACAATGATAACTAACAGGGAAGTGATGCAATTTTTGGAAATCTGTTTGCTTGCAAAACAGTTTACGTAGCTCTGGTGCTTATCAAGGGTTGGAACCATTTGTCCAACTCCAAGATTCTTATTTCAATATTTATACGATCACATATTTCGCATATCGATCAAGGCTTTTTTTGAGTTTGAAATAAGGGGACAATAAGTAAGATCATAAATCCTTTAGATTGAACGTCAACTATGCTTCAAGCCGCTTAAGTTGTCACTTGGTAACCTTTCTTTGATTACCAAAAATAAAGAATGCAAAACATGTAGATTGTTATCCTTCACTAGCTTAAAAGTAATGACATTAATTAATTCTCCCTCTTCCCCTGTAATCCTATCATCTGGCCATATCAATATTAGAGCATAAATTGAAGTTAGATTGATGGAACAATAGCTGGTGCATATTGAAGTTTCTAATCACAAGTCGCAACTTATTAAAATCACATTACATGAGTTGATTCAAATGAATAAAAGTAACAAAAGAAATACTAAAGTTAATTTGTAATATCTTCACTTCAACCAGCTACTAGCATTAAACCAACAAAATATCTTGACTTTAACCAGCTAGCGGCAAAAATTCAAAAAATTCTTCACTTAAATCAGCTATCAAATAATCAACAAAAATATGGTCACTTCAAAATAGCTATCCATGTGAAACATATAGAGTCACCATTAACTAAGATATAAAGATACCAGATTAAATATTAATGTCGGATGACGCAACATTATCATCATGGATAAACTTTATTCTTCTAACCTGTAGAAAGAAAAAAATCAGATTCTTTTAAGATTCCAAGCTAACTTACTTAGGTATAAAAATATTTACCGGCAATTTTTCAGGTACAAATGAAGTAGAAGACATCCAATAAGCTGACTCAAAAACTTCTCCTTTTGGATGTACATAGTTAAACCTGCAAGTTCTCGTATTACGGCCAGACTTGTGACATCGACTATAGTTAACTGATGTTTGCTTCTTCTTCATCTTGTTCTTTCCTTCTCAACTTTTGCTTTCTCCCTGACTTATTTTGTCTTGAAAAGATTGGAGGCAAATGAGAGATCTTGCCTGATTTAGGCCACAACAGTGAACCATTTATTGAAAGAATAGATGGTTCATATATTCTCTTATACATTTTCACCTTATAGTAGTCATCCACATAATTAATAACCTCGTCATTTTTATGCCAAATTACCGAAATAGCATGCTTGCAAGGGATTCCTGTAATGGTCTATTTTCTATAGCTACATTTTCTGCCAGCAAGGTCCACAGCCCTAATATCGCTCACACTTCCGTCAAGAATTTCAGAGTTCCATTCATTCGACTTTTTAGGAATAAAATCAGCAGTATCTTTTTCACTTATGTGCAGATCCAAGGGTAAACATCATAAGAATTTCATCTATCAGCTTTATTAGCTTGTAATATAGCCATAAGAAGATATTTTAATTTTTCCAACAAAGTGATGATTGGCTTGTCTCGAGCATCAAGTATCATACTATTAAATGATTCACACATATTATTCAACAAAATATTATACTCAACATTGGGAGAAAAATGTGATTTAGACCATTCAGTAGGTTCCTTTTGTTTCAACCATCCAACAGTTTTGGCATCCAATTTAACAATGTCATTGATGTGAGCATTAAAAAATTCCACAGTTGTAGCACTTGCAGCAGCCCAAAGCGCACATTTTAGTGAGGAACCTCTAAAACCAACCTTCTTGAAATTATTATGAAGATGTGTTACGCAAAATCTATGAGTCACGAATGGGAAAACTTTATTAAACGCTTCAATGAGTCCTTTTTGTTTGTTCGACATAAAGGTCCAATCAGCTTGATCATTAATCTCCGAATCATCAATTAAGTAGGTAAAAAACCATGACCATGTATCCCTAGTTTCCTTTCCTACAACTGCATAGGCCACTGGAAAAATATTATTATTGGCATCCAAGCCAACTGCAGTCAACAACTGATATCCATACATTTGACCCTTCAACCAACACCCATCCATGATACGTCCAAGCTTACACTTCAAATAAGAAGTGTAAACGGTCGAAGTCAATTTACAGAACTCAACTAGAGTTGAGGTCGATCCCACAGAGAATTTCTTTACAGATAAGGTTTCACTATCGCGTTTATTCAAATGTTATTATTACCTCCTAGACAAATAACAAATGAAAGTAAATTGGGTATGGTTGAATTGTTATAATTACCAAAACTTGCAGTCAAAATCTAGGCCCAAGACTAACAAACTATTTTGTTGTAAGATTTATTCAATTAATTAAGAGAAATCAGGATTGTGTTCACCATAACATTAGTTCTAGTGTTCTCCTGTAATTTGAGTGTCAGGCAAATCAATGTTTATAAAATCCTTGCGAGTGAAATTTATCCAACGCTTCTCAGCATAATCAGATAATGATCAATCATGTTCTCTCGATCTTAGTGTGTTACTAACATTGAACCTTGCTTGAAATGATATGGTGTTAAAGATCTTTTCTCTTGAACTCAAGCTTTAACTCCAATTTGTTAATTTAATTCAATTTTTTCCTAACTGGTAGTTTTCTCTCGAACAAATACCAGACACATGCTCGTCTAATGCGTGCACTCATTAGACTAAAATGATATTGAAAGCTAAGAACTATAGGCTGTACACACAGACTGCCTTTTACTCGTTTTACGGAATCGTAACTAGAATATCGTCACAGATCCCACAACCTCAATCGTAGTATTTAGCCACTCATGTTTTCACATAAACAATCAGTAATTAGGATTGAAAACATATTGAGAAAAACTTACGAAAATAATTAGCAAATCAATAATCACTTTGATAATTTGATAGTCTGAATCCGAATTTCCAACTGATAACAATAATCAATGATTCAAATATCGTAAAATAAAAATAATACAGTGTTCCTCCTTGTCCAATATAAGATAATGAATAATAATGCTAAAAAAACCTTAAGTAGTTCAAAATAGAATGTTTAAAATGAGTCCTAGTCGAACTAGGACTGAAATGTAAGGATGGCTCTACGACCACTTCTACGGTTCGTAGAGGGCTTCGCGGGTCGTGAAGCCCTCTGTGATCTTTCCTTTAACTTTCCCAAAGGTTGGGTCTTCAATGCCTTCACTGGAAATTGCACCACAGGAGCTACCACGGTCTGTAGTGAGGACCATGACTAGTGAAGTCTCCTCTGGTCTTCCCTTGGGTTTCAACCTTCTTTCAACTCTCCCTTGATGTCACACTGGTTTAGCTTCACGGTAGGTACCTCGGTTTGTGGTGAGGACTACGACCTGTGGAACCCTCTGTGGTCTTCACTTGGTTATTCATGCTCGTCATCTTCTCAAGGCACAACACTGCCATACTTCCACGAGCTCTACTACGAACTGTAATGAAGTTCACGGTCCGTGAATTTCACTTGGTCGACATCAGTTCTGCTTCTTTTTCCGCTTTTTCTATACAACCCAAATTGTGTCTACACATTTAACAAACCCATAAAATAATCCAAAATTTCACTTATTTCCAGTATTAGTTCATAGTTATTAAGTATCAAATGCGCCACTATTTCGCGGCATATCAATCCACACCCAAATATTTTTCTACATCCAGCCTTAAATCTGTCCTTACAAGCAGCAAAACAGACATAGATTCTTTGAAATCTATATGGTTTGTTCGACATTTCATTTTGAGTTAGCTTCATATACATTGAAGTTCCAGGATTTGACCTTCTAATTTCAAGGCTACTGTAGTCCCAAAGGATGGAAAATTATTCTTTCACATCTTCATCATTAATGCAAGTGCCTTCTTTTTAGCTTTTCTAGCTTTAGCTAAAGTAACATGATCTTTAAGTCCCACACTGACCGTGTCTCTAAAGTCAGACACCTTTCACTCTATGTTTTGACTGATAGCATCAAGAGACATTCTTGCAATGAAAGAAGAGCTGTCTATTGTCTTGTTGCGATGGTTCCAACGTTTGCAGATATGCTTGGAATCATGAGTTTTAATCTGAAATGCCTTGTCTCGATGCCATAATTACCCATTTACCATCTGAATTTCTACACTTCGCTGTTACTCTTTTTCCATCATTTTTTATCCACCTATTACTCTTCCCAACTTTTAGCTCATGAATTGATACCACATTTTTGAACTCCTCCTTGCTTCCAAATGTATATTCTAATGCTAATATAAGATGTTTTGCTTCAGTTTTTGGGTTATGCTTTGGAAAATGAAAGCACTCATTATCAGAATCACCATTCATTCAAGTTCTTCTGATCTTCAGAGTCCACACAATCTGAATCTCCATCTTCATTAGACAACTTCCTCAGAACTTCGTTGTTAATAAGTTTCATCCTCAAAGTTTTGCTTTTTTTGTCCATGTCTTTTAAGGATAATTCATTTTTTGAATCTTCAAACTCATCAGAATTGTATGTGTCACCACATTATATATGCTTTTGGTTTAATGTGCAATTTGTGTGGCCTAGAATCTACTTCAATGTAGGAGTCCAAATGTTCAAAATACAACTCAACTACTCTATCATTCGGGATAAATTTTTCAATTGAGAGAGCTTCTACTTCAGTAGACACTAATCTCCACCTATCGCCGAACTTTCCAAATTTATGCCAAAATATTTCCGAGTCATTCCTATTGCCACACATAACAGGCATTTGCTTCAAATCTTCTAAATTATGGTTCTTTACTTCAACATAATCAAGATATATTAATATTTCTGGGACCACTAGTGAACATTTTTTACGAGATTAAAGGCTTAGGTTGTGAGACCCTTATCTAACACTCTCAAAACTAACAAAAGACAGTACTTTTACCTAGACAGAGACATAAGAAGTCATAAGAGAAACAATAAAAAGAGTAGTAAAATACACGCAAATCATAAAATCTAAAAACAAAAATCTTACCATAATATAGAGTTGATTCTTTGTCACCATTTCTTTTGATGAACATTCTAGGTAATAAAGAAGCACGTAAGTGTTTTTACTGCATATATAATTCTTTAGTGAAATTTGTAAGAGATGAAGATGAAGAAAATTAGGGCAACTTTGGCGCTATGGATTATGAGGAGATGAGAAAGTTTTCGCGGTTTATTTTGAAATGGGACCTAGCGTTAAAGTTAGTCTGATTTTTTTTATGTATCTGCTAGTTTTAGGTCAAAGGATCAAATTGATCCTCTTTTATAATACATTAAAGACCATATAGATCATGTGGAATATATTAAGGATCAACATAAAACAACCCTTATACATCAAGGACCATTTTGATTATTTTCTCAAAATAAATTAGTACTTGTCTTGTTTGAAAAATATTTGTCCACAATTAATTTTGCACACATTTTAAGAAAATACCATTACTAAAAGGATAATTTTACTACATTCTCTTTTAATATAATAAACACAACGTATTAAAAATTGTAAAAGAGAAATAACTATAATTAAGGATAATAATAAATTAGGAACTAAATATTAAACTATCTATTAATTTTATAATATGAATAAATATTATTGAACATATCAAAATAATATAATAGACAACTATTATTGAACGATGAGACATCTTTTTATTATAAGTTGAGTAGATAGTGGGACCAACAACAAGAAAAAGAAATGCAACCTTCCACATCGAATGCAAGTAGAACTACACATTCCTTAATTAAATGTACCGAGTTCAAATTTTAGGTATAATAAATATTTAATAAGGAAAGCTTTCTTATGAATAAAGCGGTATGTGACCATAAATTAATCACTCTTCTCAAATATACTAGTAATTTTAACTTTGACTTAAAGCAAAAATATGACATATTTCTCATATTTTGGGATCATGTGCATAATTAATATATACATAACAAAATCAACATAAGTCATAACTAACTAATACCCGCATAACTCTAACTAATAACTAAACGACTTTGAAGAATCAATTAAGACCTAAAGCAGTTGATCAAATATACATACACAAATACACGTGTGCATATATAAATTATTTACGAGTTTTTTCTACATGTACTTAATGTTTGCGTTTTCTACCTATCTAGTTGACACGTGATTGGCGTGAAACATAAATTTTGGAGGTATCTAGATGATCATTTTGTAAGTTGGAGTGTTCAACTAACATAATGGAGAAAAGTTGAAGTATCTAAACATGCACACTCAAAATTGAAGTATTTACTTGTTTTACCAAATTTGAGTGTTTATTTATGTATTATGCCTATTAAATTATAGCTTCACTAATACTTAACACGAAATCGGCTGAATTTATTTTTGAAGCGTTTGAAATAAAATATTGCATCCATCCATGTTTATAAACTAAGAGAACCGTTTATGATACAAAAATTCTAAGCAACAATCAAAATAAATATTATATTTAAAATAACAATACAATACGATACAATATATTACCATCATCCAAACAAGCTATTGGGCACCAAACGTAAAAAGTTTTTTTTTTTTTTAAAGGAACGATTAAACTTAAAGACTCTTAAAATCTAAAATTGAGGTTGATACTTTTGGGTCTTGGGATAAACCAAAAAGTGAAGAGTGTAATATACAACTTAAAATTTGATTTTAATTAATAGCATGAGTGTTATGTTAATTATTTTCAAACTTAAGTGAGAAATTAGTCCAATAATTTGTTGATTATAGAATTAAATAAATATAGCGGTTGCTTTCTTTAATAGTTACTCCTAATATTTTTCTGATTAAGTGGTTTCATATAATTAAATTGAGTGTCACCAACCCTTCAAAGAAAAATTTCTACGTTATTGATTTATCATACATATAAATAAATCAAGTCATCTCACACATCATGTGGTCATGTGGAGGTGTAATAAAACGTAATTAAGTAAATAAAGTAAATATAATCTTTTTTCAAATAGTTCAATTTTTTTCTATATAAGTTGGTCAAACAATAATTCAAAGCAATGGAGGAAAATCATATTTGTGATATCAAACGTAAATGTTTAGTACTAATTGCTCTTACTTCATCATGCAAATAAAATTAACTTAAAATATTTTGATCTGTGTTTTAGTCCATTGCAGTTCAATTCATTTCAGTCCAAGTAATCTCTGAGTGGTCAATAACTCATCCATTTATTAACTATTTTGATCCACTCACATTCCGTCCAACTCGTCTATTTAACACCTTTAATTATGCATTTAATTGCACAATTTACCCTTTAAATGAGTCGATCTTTAATTTATGTCCTTAAAAATTCAAACTTATGCCTAGCAGGACATAACTAGGTTCTTCAAGAATAAAGAACATAGCTCGTGAAATATTATGATACAAAATATAAACTTATATCCCGAGAAAAAATTATTTGCACATAGGGGAAAAAGTGCAAATGATCCTGCATGCATGATCATAAATTCATCTCCTCTAATTAAAGCGTCTTCCAGCTGGTTAATCAAAGCAATTAAAGACTAACATTTCCATTGTTGCTCAAAATGGAAGCATAATGAAAGTCGTCAAGCATAATTAATTTTTTTTTTAACAAAGGAACAAAATGAAATAATTAAATAAATAAAATTCATCGAGGATATAATAACAATAATATATTCAATGTAATTCTAGTGGAATTTGAAGACGGTCGTATATAACACATATGAAAAGAAAATACAATAATAAAAAAGTCAGCTGAAAATAATGAAGAAAAGAACAATATCAATAACAAATATATAAGACGATAACCTAAGCAAAAGAAAAAGTAAATTGAAGAATAAGATATATAGTTGGACAACAACAACAACAACAACAACAACAACAACAATAATAATATACTGATATTGAAAACTAGACAACGTTTTACTATCTACTAATCATCTACCCTAATCTTTGATCTTCATATCCTCTTGTCTAAAATCATGTCATCGATAAGCTGCAAATGTGTCATATATTGTCTAATCACTTATTTTGAATACTTCTTCGACCTATCACTATCTCTCTTTAAGTCTACTATAATCAATCTTTCACACCTCCTCACTGAAATATCTAAATATAATTTTTTTACCAGACCATCTGAGCATCTTAAAAAAGATCTTTAACTTTTTTGATAAATAAATGAAAGATCATAAGAAAAGGTTATTCAACGTTGACCATGGGATTTTCTTTAATTTTTCAACATAATTTGATTCCCCTTCTTGATTAATTATTGCTGACATAAATTATTTAGAAACTTTTGTTATTAACCACACTTTCAAATGTAATCTCAATTTGTATATATACCAAAAATCACTAATCACACAAAGGAGTACATAAATCTTAGGCTTACAAAATACAAACTAAATATATACTATTTACAAAGATGCTAATGCCAAAAATAATTTAGATCATTATAACACTCCATCAAATAATATAATATTGCACCACTATCTGTATGGATGATTAGTGGATTCCACTCAATAATTATCATTTTTTTATAAATAGGATCGAGAAATAATAGAAGGTACGCGGATCTTATTTTTATTTTTATAAGGTAGAAAAATTATTTTTGATAAATCTTTGATTGAAAAACATTAATTATATCTAGTTGACAAGAGAAAATGTCGATTGAGTTCATGTTAATGATTGTAATTTTGGCAAAAAATTACCCACATTTTTTTTTGGTCCATCCCACCTACAAAAGGCAAAATCAAAATTTTCATTTTATAATTTTGAATTTTAAAATAATAACTTTAAATATTAATAACTGAGTTTTAAATTTAATATTTAGCTGAATTCGTAACCTAACTTTTATCTCCTCCTCTGCTCCCACTGACCCCTTTTCTCCATTAATTGAGTCCATTTAGAGATATGTATATTATCCCACTTAGATGATTATCCTATTGCCATGTGAATCAACTTCAAAATTGCTAATATGATCTCATCAATAATTGATAATGCAAGTTCTTATTTAACATTATGATGTGATGTTTTTGCTAACATTTCACATCCATTCACTCTTATATTTTAAAAAACCCCTAGATAGAAAAAAGAAGAAAAAAAAACTTTCAAACAAAATCACTTTTTTAGGTCTACTGTTTAGACAACTATTTATTACTTTTTTTTTCTTTTTATTAAAAGGCCACGCGGGGTTGAGAAAAGGTCCTAAATAGTTTGCTTTCAATTATAATAAATACTCTACTACTCTACTGAAAATTATAGTGTAATAATTATAGAAAAATTCTGTTGGCCATAAAATAAATATGTTATTTTATCTTTTTGAATATTTTTACCTTTTTAATTTTAATTTTTTTAATTAAAAAATGATAAAAAAATCAGTTTATTTTTAAATAAAAAAGATATTATAATTTTTTTAAATTTCTACCCATTTAACATTATCCATAATTATAACAAGTTTAAATATTAATTGAGAATTTGATTAACTCTTGAAATTTCACCCATGACATTTGAGTCAGTATAGATGAATAACACATTATTGAAATTTAAAATTTATGTAAAATGCACTATAAATCATAATAATTAACAATTTAAGATATTTTAAAAAATATATTAGAACTTTAGTTGATTCTCAAATTTTAACTTGTGTCATCATAAATTATGACAGAAAGAATAACATATATTATTTGAAAATTACGTTAAAAATACTACTCTTTCTGTTCAACAATACTTGTCCTCTATTGACTTTGCACATTTCTTAAGAAACTATAAATAGAAGAGTAATTTTACTATATCACCCTTTGAATATACTCCTTCGTCCACTTTTAATTGTCATGGTTTCCTTTTTTAGAGTCAAACTATAAGAACTTTGACTAATATTTTATGATGTATTTTTTTTTTTATCATATTAATATGCCAAAAATTGCAATGAAAAGTACTTTTCGTATATTTTTTGTTTAAAATATCAAATTAATGTAATCTAATTTAACTTTGAAAAGTAGTCAAATTGACTTTCGAAATGCACAACATGACAATTAAAAGTGGACGGAGATAGTAATAAATACAATATCTTGAAAAATATAATAAGGAAATGACTATAATTAATAATATCGATAAATTAGGAACTAAGTGTAAAATCATACTTTGATTTCATAAAGTTGACAAGTATTGTTGAACATCCCAAAATAGTATAGTGGACGACTATTGTTGGACAAAGAGAAAATAAATTACAATACTTTACAATTAAAAATATTATATATATATATATATATATATATTGTTAACGAGTTATCGCTTTAGCGGTTTTGATAATAAACTTAATTTTTTTTATATCAGGTTATCCGTTTTTGACAGGCCAATCAATAACTCGATAGTAAATTGATAAATTATATTTATATAATTTGCGTAAATAAAGTCAGGATATAGTTTCATACTTTCATTTATGATCGTCTCAAACTCTTGGCTATTCTACAAGATTACAATATTTATTTGAATGAGATGTAATCTGTAACCTTATTTGCTGACATGTCGAAGAAGGTGAGAACAACTCCCATAGGCGCGTAAGAAGAGAAAATAAAACGTCAAAAACTGAAGAAAAGTACACGTGTGAGTCCAAATCAACTATAATTAATCCCCAATGGTATAATCTCATTCTCTCCAAAAATCGAACTCTCTTTTTCTCAATTTTCAATTGTATTCCTTGATTCTCTCCCAAATCAGCTTAAAACTTGAATTTACTTGTCAAAGCATTCAACTGTAGTTTCAATTTCGAAAAAGCTTGAAGCTTTAGGGCGTGTAATTTCTCCGATTTCATAGTTAGGGTTCAAAAATTATTCTTCAAATTCATTGTTTTTTGCTTTGTTAGGGTAAATAATGGCAAATGCGGACTTGAATAAGCTTTCATAGTAGTTCAAAAATTGTTCTTTTAATTCAATAGGAACGAAATCTCATATCATGAAGAGAATGGGGTGAATATGGAGTGATTGAGAAAAGGTTATGATTTAGAGAAAAATGAAAAGATTAAGGGAAATTTTAGAGTTATGGGGTCCATTTAATACTTGGCAGCGCGTGTAAACAAACATTTTATTATATCTGGTTTATGTGGACATGTCAGCAAATAAGGATGAGATAATATGTAAAAAAAAAAGTTTAGAAGGGGTAATAGGACCCCCGTGAAGTATGAGTATGTAATTGGAAATCCAACTATAGGTTGGGGAGGCTTTTGACCATTTTCTCCATTTTATTTAATGAGAGATTACATGATGGACATTACTGCAACTCAAAATCTTCTGTTTTTCTGGTCAGCTTCCTGGTAATTAACTAAAACTTTTAAACTAAACTAATAAAATTTGCGTTTTTTAAATTAATAAGTCAAATCAAACTAATAAAATTTAAGTTTTTTAATCTTGGGTTTTTCTTTTAATTTGTCAAATTCCCGGAAGCCTTTTTGAATTTTTTCGATAAAATATTCATACAAACATATAATTAACTTGCGTCTCAAATATTCTTTAATCCTACCAAAATATAACTATTTTAGATGTTTTATAAGAAAAAAACAAAAAATATGATATGAGTGATAATACTAAAATATTCCACAAAAAATAATAATGAAATTGCATAAAACAAATATTGCAAATAAATAAATCATTATGAAGATATGACAATTTAAAAATATTAAATCATGCTAAAAACAAATCAAATAAGAAATAATTACATAACTAAAAATTTTAAAAATTAAAATTAGATTGTATTTTTATTATCTAAACCAATGTAAAACTAAAACAAATATTCAACAGTATTGTCATTCTTAATGTTGAATTGATCTTTTTGTTAGAAATAGTATTGATTTGAATTTGATTTGAGTTTTATTAGAGTTAGTTACTAATATCTATGAACTATAAATTTTATTAGACCATTCAAAATTTTAAGTCAAACTTGAAATAATATGTAAAGACAAAAATTATGAAAAAGTATAAGAAATATTTATAAATTATTGTATCAAGTAAATATTTTTATGCATAAAAGAAAATTTTAAAATTATATATATAATGTCGGGTTGGTATAGTCTCGGGTTGACTTTTATAAGTTAAAATATAACCATATTTTTTTCAATACCAGACCAAATCAAATCAAACCAAAAAAAAGCAATCAAACACCGTATAAAATTAATTTATGTATAATTTTTATAAATACAACATTTAAATATAAATATTATATAAAATTAATACATGAATAACTTCTATCCTATTTATAAACTAAACATGATATAAAATTCATATATAAATGACCAAATTATATATGAATTAGTTTTGATCTTATCCCGGAACCAAACGATCCCTCAGTGGTGAAAAGAATTGGGAACAACAATGTAACTAGGGGTGTCAAAAATGAACCCAAACATAGGTAATCCGTTCAGAATTGAGCTCAAGATAATTTGAATTTGGTTCGATCTCAACCCATTCAAGTCCAACCCATTTAAAGAGAATCTTCAATTGAGCCCAATTCAATCTCTAATTTCAATCCGTTTTAAAACTCTTTACTAAGATATGTTTCTATATTAAATGTATGAATTATTATCTATTTAACATCTTTAGGATTTATCTATCCATTTGTTACTTTTTTTAAAAAAAAATCTTGAGCAGAAATTTGAATTGTAATTATAAAAGTTAAATATCATTATGTTAACATTATTGAGATTAATCGGATCAAATTGGACGGGTCAAGACCCAATCCGTTTTTTAGCCCATTTGAACCGAACCCATTTGAGTCCAAAGTAAACTTGGGCGAGTCAAGATCCAACCCCTTTTTTTATCTCAATACATTCTAATATCTTCAATTTTAACCCAACCCGCCCATTTGACACCCTAGATGTAACCAACCACCGCTCTTAAAAAAAAAAAAGTAGCCTAAGTTTTGTCCGTCACATTTTTACTTTTTTACTTTAATAGTCCCCCCGCCCCCACACTTTTCTTAATTAAATTTTTAACAATCTTTTATTTTTTTACTTCAATTTTGATTTTTTTTTTTTTTTTTTAAAAAAATCCCGCTGAAAGTGCTAATCCTTATACCATCTCTAACCACACTTTAAGCGGTTGTTTGATTTGAATACAAGTATGATGAAATTATTTATGTTGGATAAATTATGCTGAAATTAATTATGTTGATGAGAGTAATTTTTATCGCTTGTTTGGTTTGTCATATCCAAATTTATATTCATTGTATAATTTCTAATAATAACTTGTTTGTTTACAAAAATATCCTCCACCTTATTTAATTACTTCCTCCGTTCCATTTTATGTGGCAAAATTTGACCAGGTACGGAGTTTAAAAAATAAATGAAGACTTTGAAATGTTTACCAAATTGCTCATTAAAAAGTAGACTTTTTTTTCTCTCTCCTCATAAATATATTGGAGTATTATTTTAAGTTTAAGTGGAACCAACAAGGATAAAAGATGAATTGTACCTTTATAAATTTACCATATAAAGAAATGTGACATTCTTTTTGGGACTAACCAAAAAGGAAATGGTGCCACATAAAATGGGACGGAGGGAATATTTTTTTTTGTACATTTTACTTGCAAGCTTTAGTTATTCATTCTTAAAAATAAATTTTTCATCTTGTATAGCTTAATTTTTTTGGATATGCATTTTCATGATTGTGCCGTGTGTTTTTAAAATTAAACTTTCATCTTATTTAACTTAGAATGAAACTTCTATCTTATTTAGTTTAAAAATAAAACTTTCATCTTATTTAGCTTAGAATAAAACTTCTATTTTTAAGTTTAGTATAGTTAGAAAAAATTTATTATTAAAGTTATCTACGTTTTAATTGATATATAAAATATAATTTTTAAGTGAGTAATAAACTATTTAATCTGAAAATATGTAATTTAATATTGGAGTGAACATTTTAAGAGAAATCAAAGTATAAATAAACATTAGAATTAGGCAAATAAATCCAATTCATAATGTATTCATGAATAAAAACTATATTTATAAAATGTAATTTTTAATTAAAAATATACTCTTATAAAAACAACAAATAATTAAGGTTGTGAATGTTATTATAAATGTTGTTAAAATTATGTTAATATACATGAATGTAAAAGTTAAAAGAGAGTTTAAGAAGGGTATTTTTGTTATTTTATATACTTTATCCCTAGATAAGTTATCCTAGGATTACAATTCCACTTTTCTACAGGGATAACTTATCTCAGTACCAATTGCTAATCCTGGGATAAGTTATGTCATTCTTTACAATCAAACGGTGAATTAAAGGGCACTCAAAAATTATCATGAGATTAACCCCTCTTATCTATCACACCAAACGACCCCTTAATGTACACTTTGAGATTGCTAGTTCAGATCTCACTTGAGGTTTTTTAATATGCCTAAAAAAATTTGACAAAAAGAAAATGCAACATCCGAAATTGATCTCAGGACATGCGAGTTGCAAAGAAGCGCAACAAACATTGTTGAACATTACAGTTACACCAACTCAATTTATGTGTTTTAGTGTGCATATTTAATTATATGATCCTTATTTTTAGGAATATATGTGTATATACACATAAAAAAAAAATAAAAGTTAAAGGGTGCACGTGCATCCACTACCTTAAAAGTGGATCCGCCTTTGAATTGGTATATTTTTGTTGTAATTTAAGCGATTTTTTGCACGGGCACATGCAAAATATAGGTTCAGTTGGACTTGTTAATCAAACAGTATATCTGGCTATGCTCACAAGAGAGTTTTGGGCCAAAAACATCTTTCAATTATACCCAACTCTTAAGCTATATCCTTTCCCTATCATAATAAACATAAAACATCTTAAACTATCCAAAATATTGCAAGTTACGTCCCTCTGTTAGTTTTATGTTAAGAAATAACGGCTTCAACCAAAAGCGCATGATTATTCCACACCAAACGACTGCCATTTGGACTCTAACGCTAAAAAGGTTCAGCAAATCTTAATATCAAATCAATCCATTGTTGTTCAGTTGTAGAAATAAAAAATTAATACAATAATATTCTTACCAAAAATTGATAAGGATATCTATATGTTTGTTATTTTCAACATGTAATCAATTGATTTATTAGTAAACTTTTAAATTGTTTTATGAATTCAAAATGAGTAACTATTAATTATATATAAAAAGTCTTCGAGTTATAAAGGTAAAAGATGAACTATGTATCTCATTTATACACGATATTAACTATTAATTATAAAAATCTTCACAATATAAAAGTAAGATTATGTACACATCACCCTTCTCATACCCACTTATAGAATTACACTGAATATATTATTATTGTTATTAAAAAAAAACAAATTATGCATCTCATTTACATACAATATTATATTTCCTTTACTTTATCTAAACATTAAAATTGGGATAACATAGATGAGAAAATCTATATAATAATCTTTCTATTTTAAAGAGAAGAAATTATTTTTCATATTATTCTTCACATTTCTTAAATTAATCTCACCAAATATCTATTCGTTATAGCTATATTAGGGCTATTGGAAAGCAAGGTATGGGTGGAGTATTTATCTTCCACTTTTTCCTGTCTATATTTTTCCAAATGATAAAAATGAAAGAAACATAAGCTTATGTTTTCGCTTTTGCTGAAGAAGCTAGGGAGAGGGGACAATAATAATGGTAGATTTGTAGGTATAAGTCACGTGCATGTCATATTTTCTATTTGAAGCTGTTAGTTTTTGATAGAAAACTAAGAGAGATATATAGTTCAACGATGTTATTTATTTATTATTATAATATGAAGATGCAGTTTTAAGTTTGGATTATAACTAAGTAATGTTTTTGGCCATTTACTCCCCATAAGACAAGAGGATTGTAGTTAAGTTACCTACTTTTAACACTTGAATGCCCATAAGACGGGTATTATACTACATCCCTAAGTGTAATTTTCATGGTGACTCTACTTGTAATTACTTATTGAACTGAAATTCACCAAAGAGGAAAATCAAAACAAAATGAAAGTAGTGTTTCAGCCATGCATATTTTTCTATATAAGTATTCCTAGAAAAATAACAATCTTTCTTAGTATGTTTCATTTATTTTAGTTTAATCAAACACCTATTTCAACAATATATGAAACACTTGAAATCAATTCATTTTTATAATTTCGACAAAAAATTAATTTTTTCCTTTTATTTTCTTTAGCTACTTTTTTTTTAAAAAAAAAAAAAAAAACTAAAGTGAAAGCGTGTTAGAAGATGGATAATGGAAGCAGCAGGACAGTCCACTAACATTTCACACGGAATTCATTTAAAAAATAAGAAACTCTTTCTTATATATAAATGGGAAGTGATGCAGAAATATGTGATAATTAATCATCATGCCTTTTTCTTGCACTTGCTAAAAAGTCCTTCCCATCATACTTGTTGATCCACTTTTCAATTTTTTCATCTCTTTTGGCCTTTTTATCTGCTTAAAAAACTTCAGTACGTGAAGCGATGGAGCAAGAGATGGCGGAGTATCTTCCTTTAGATCGAGGATCTAAAATGGAGGATTCAGAGAAGCAAACTTCTTCACGTCCTTCTCTGATTCCAATTAAAAGTAGAAAAAAGGGTGGATTAATTACCATGCCTTTTATCATAGGTACTCGACTAGTTCAAATATTTTGGGGATTTCTTTTGTTTTGTTTTGTAATTATGTTTAGTTTATTTTTGAATTGTTACAGCAAATGAGGCACTGGAGAGTGTGGCGAGCTATGGGCTTTTACCAAATATGACATTTTATTTGATGAGAGATTACAGGATGGACGTTACTACAACTCAAAATCTTCTGTTTTTCTGGTCAGCTGCTACTAATTTTTTGCCTATCGTTGGAGCTGTTGTTGCTGATTCATATTTAGGTCGATTCCTTACTATTGGCCTTGGTTCCATCTTCAGTTTCCTGGTATATAACTAAAGCTTTTAACTTATCTTTTGTTAATTTAAGTTTAAGAGTTTTCCATTTTATCTTCATCTTATTGTTTGGGTCCACGGACAGCTTGATCTGATAGCGATCCTGAATTAAAAGCTAGAATTTTAATTTTACAATTGGAATCTAAAAAGTACGTACGAACTTCATGTATTCATAACTAGTAAAATTACGGAATTTTATGTCAGAGAATTTATAAAATAATACTTAAAACCTGTCAGGCATTAAAACTAAAACACTATATTATCTTACATACAAGATTACGTAGTAACAAACATTAATAATGTAAAGGAAAATGAAAATTATTAATCTTATCATTTATCCTTAATAACATAAACATAAATTAATGATTGTAAAAATACATACCAAGATCTGTAACATAATCAATAGTGTCAGTGAGCCACTCAACAGGAACAAAATACACAAATATTTAATTGTGAAGAAGAAGAAGAGGAGGTTCAAAATTTTTGTTATTTTAAAATGAGAGAAAATTACTCTATTTATAGATAACAAAGGGTAGTGTGAATACATGCTTATTGTACCTTATCTGAAAGGTTACAGCTATTTGGAAAAGTTGTAACCCTTCGGAAAGGTTACTACTTTCATAAAAGTCANCAATTGTTTGGCAGGTATACTAAAAATAGATGTCCAAGATTAATTGTCAATTTAAACAATCAAGAAATAATTAGTCACTTTTTTCCAATTCTGCCCTTAATGATTGTGTAGTTCAATTGAAAAGTTATGTGGACTTTTGGTATTCTTGATATAGTAGGGTTATATTAGTCAAATTACACCTTGTATTAAATTTTCCTTGAGGGATGTGCATGACCTTACCCTGACAAACAATTGTGGACGGAGGGAGTAGTAAAATTACGGAATTTTATGTCACAGAAATTATAAAATAATACTTAAAACTTGTCAGGCATTAAAACTAAAACACTATATTATCTTACAAGATTACGTAGTAACAAACATTAATAATGTAAAGGAAAATGAAAATTATTAATCTTATCATTTATTCTTAATAACATAAGCATAAATTAATGATTGTAAAAATACATATCAGGATCTGTAACATAATCAATAGTGTCAGTGAGCCACTCAACAGGAACAAAATACACAAATATTTAATTGTGAAGAAGAAGAGGAGGTTCAAAATTTTTGTTATTTTAAAATGAGAGAAAATTACTCTATTTATAGATAACAAAGGGTAGTGTGAATACATGTTTATTGTACCTTATCTGAAAGGTTACAACTATTTGGAAAAGTTGTAACCCTTCGGAAAGGTTACTACTTTCATAAAAGTCACAATTCTTCATTAAAGTCGCAACTTTTCATAAAAGTCACAACTTCTCATAAAAGTTGTAACTCTTTATTAAAGTAGCAGCTTTTCATTAAAGTCACAACTTTTCATGAAAGGAAAGACTAATTTTGAAAATAAATAAAGAGAAAAGGCTCAAATATGCCATCGAACTTTCAGAAAAAGCTTATTTATGTCATCCGTTAAAAGTTTGGCTCATCTATGCCATTACCGTTTAAGAAAAGGCTCATTCATGCCATTATTTTTTAACGGTGGTTTTGCAAAACCATTTTTTACACGTGGCCAATTATAATTCGGCCACGTCATTATTTTTTTCAGAATTTTGATTTTTTATTATAAAAATAATAATGAAGTGGCCAAATTATAATTGGCCACGTGTAAAAAATGGTTTTGAAAAAAATGTTTGTTCAAAATTTTGATTTTTTATTATAAAAAAAATAATGACGTGGCCGAATTATAATTGGCCACGTGGCAAAAATGGTTTTGCAAAACCACCGTTAAAAAATAATGGCATGAATGAGCCTTTTCTTAAACGGTAATGGCATAGATAAGCCAAACTTTTAACGGATGGCATAAATGAGCCTTTTCTGAAAGTTCGATGGCATATTTGAGCCTTTTCTCATAAATAAATTAACAGGGAATTCTGATTTGTGGTGGCGCTACATAGGCGGGTCTTAGGTTCTCTTTTATATATGATATATGATAATTGAATTCTGAATTTACTATATGTTTCAGTTTTATGAGTTAGTGAATCTTTATTACTATAAATATTAATAATAATTGAGTTTTAAATTTGCTATAGTTACATACTGTCGCCGATCCACAAAAATAAATTTATGACACATTCTTTTAGTGTTCAAAATGAATAAAAGCTCAAATTTGTGTTGACTGTTTTTTCCCCAAAATATCTTTACGAATTTTTTCAATTATCTAGTTTTAAGAAGAATTTGAGAAGATTTTTTTTTACTTTAATTAATGTAGTCAATTAGCTTTTTAAAGGCGTCACATCTGAAAAGTTTAAATTTATTTTAGACTGAAAGGAGTATTTAATGTAAATTTTTGAACATAAATATACTTTTTAAGTAAAAGTTACTTGCGCAAACCAAACCCATAATTGTGCTTCTGCCTCAGTCCCTATGGCGATCCACTATTTCTTTACTTAGGCCTGTTTGATCATGCGATATGGAATCATGAGATGAAATTGCAGTTTTGTTTGGACATGCGATATGAAATTTTTGTGTTGTATATTTTCTTATAAACATAAAAATCACATAAGTTGTAAATCTATTAAAATAGCCTCAATTATTTATTCAATCTTATCAAATAAACAAAAAATTTTAAAATCACATAATAAATTATTACAAAGCTATTTGTTCTCCACTTAAGTAATTGTTTCATCTAACTTTAATTTAATAAAAAAAAAATTGAACATAAATTATAGTGTACTAGTCTTTAATATAATCCTCCCACATAGTACGGACAATTTCCTTACGTTGAACTTGCATTTCTCGATCATGTGACCGAGAAGACGAACCAACATTGTTACTTTGAGCCATTTGTTGGTCAATATCATCTGCAACTATATTTTCACGCTCATAGACCATAAATATTTTATCACTTTAACAATCGGTTGATGTGAGTTAAAGTGACTGTATGTTGGTGAAAATAATAAATTTTATGTCGGTGAAAATAATAAATTTTAAAAAGTAATGATGTGATTTTAAATTTTATTTGCATATGAAATAAATGGTTAGTAAATATAAATGTGGGGTTGTTTTAACAAAATATAAACTCGTGGATCAATTTTTGTATTAAAATATCTCAAATCATGATATGGAATTACCATATAATTCCATATCATGG